>NW_022986865.1:0-149574 GCF_010094085.1 Westerdykella ornata | reverse complement strand
ACCGGGGGGTAGAACAGCAATGGCGCCACATTCAACTTGGCATCGGTGATCTCAACTCTTCACGTCAGACGGAGTACCGCCTTTCCACGTCCGTTGGAAAAACCAGGGGTCGCAGGGGGCCGCAGGGGTGAAAAGACAGGGAAGTGATTCGCTGAAAAGGGCTTGAAAACCGCCTTCAAGCCACATTCACTGATCATCTCAGGGTATTTTACCTGAAAGTCTGCTGCTGATTTGATAGGTTAAGGCACCTTACTTATCGCAGTCTTAGTGACCCACTTTCCATCGGGCGTGGTAAGAGGCGGTATTATTAATAAGATTCGCTCCCTCCAGAGCACGTCAAACCACAGCTCGTGTCTGCTTTGGGCGTCCGAGAGCCGCGGAAGAGCACCGAACTTGGCATGCTGTCAACATTGCCTTGTTTGAACTCTCTCCGATCCCTTACCAGATTCCAGATCTCCACTTCATGGGCACTTCACCACTTGTCCATTACGGTATCTGGGCGGACAACGAGATTCCCATGTGCCCGGTGCAGTTTCCGAATTGTTGATTGGGGACGGAGTATGTACTTACTGTGTTGCTTCCAGTGCGTACGATCCTAAACAAACATACTGTGGTTTCTTTCTCGGACGAGTCCACGAGATAGCCTGCGACAGTCATCAAACTTTCTCTCTACGTATATGAAAGCATTTCTGCGTACACCGTAGAAACGTGTAAAACAGCATGGCATTATTATTATGCCGGAATATTCATGCTGCTCCCCTAGTGATCTGGAGACGACGTGCCGGGTAGTCATGTGACCGCGTTCGGCGAAATTCCATCCTATGCTTTTTGTTGCGGACTTCCGACAGCACCTCTCCCATCCACGGCGGCTCGCTCCTCGACAACATGCTTATGGTGAGGGCACGCATGTTCTGGGGCCACGCACCTCGCGTGCGGTCCCTTGCTTCACTGCGCAGGACCTTCGCCACTGTCAATCCTGCCGAACGGTATGACCCGAACGCATGGGCTGCTCCATTCACGAATTGTCTAACAAATCGCAGTCAACCTTACGATGTGATAGTCATAGGCGGAGGCCATGCCGGCTGCGAAGCTTCCGCTGCGGCGGCTCGATCGGGCGCTCGAACAGCCCTCGTGACTCCTAAACTCGATAACCTGGGTGTGTGCTCATGTAACCCTTCATTCGGCGGCATTGGCAAAGGCACGATGCTTCGCGAGATTGATGCGCTCGACGGTGTCGTTGGGCGCATTGTGGACAAAGCGGGTGTACAGTTTCGGGTCCTGAACCGAAAGAAGGGTCCGGCGGTTTGGGGCCCTAGGGCACAGATTGATCGGGCGCTGTACAAGCGGTACATGAGGGAAGAGATGGTCAATTACAAGAATCTGAGTGTCGTGGAGGGGAGTGTGGCTGACATAATTGTGGATAAGGAGGGTGTTAAGGAGGAAGGGTCGTATGGCAAAATCACAGGAGTGAGGCTGGAGGGTGGCGAGATCATTCCGACAGGGCACGTCGTGATTACCACTGGGACGTTTCTCGGTGGCGAAATCCATATCGGTCTCGAAGCCTATCCGTCAGGCCGCATGGGCGAGGCTGCAACGTTCGGATTGAGCAAGTCCCTTCGAGAGGCAGGTTTTACGCTTGGCCGCCTAAAGACTGGAACCCCACCGCGACTGGACAAGAAGACCATCAATTTCAAGGTATTGGAAGCGCAGGAGGGCGACAATCCGCCAATGCCATTCAGCTATCTGAATGACCGCGTGCAGGTAGAGAACCAGCTACTGAACTACCAAACGCGCACCAACGAAGCCACCCACGACATCATCCGCAACAACCTTGACAAGTCCATCCACATCCGTGAAACCGTCAAGGGGCCCCGATACTGCCCATCCCTCGAATCCAAAGTCATCCGCTTCACGGACAAGACGTCGCACATCATCTGGCTCGAACCTGAAGGCTTCGACAACGACATCATCTACCCGAACGGCATCTCCATGACCGTCCCCGCCGACGTCCAAGAAGCCATGCTGAAAACCATCACGGGCCTCGAAAATGTAACCATGCTCCAACCGGGCTACGGCGTGGAATACGACTACGTGGATCCACGCAACCTGCGCTCCACGCTCGAAACGAAAAACATCTCCGGTCTCTTCCTCGCCGGCCAAATCAACGGCACAACGGGTTACGAAGAAGCCGCGGGTCAAGGCGTCATCGCAGGCATCAACGCGGGTCTCGCCTCCCAGGGGAAACCGCCGCTCGTCCTCACGCGCGCCGACGGCTACATCGGCATCATGATCGACGACCTCATCACCAAGGGCGTCTCGGAGCCCTACCGAATGTTCACCTCGCGCTCCGAATACCGCATGTCCGCGCGCGCCGACAACGCCGACACGCGCCTCACCGCCATGGGCCGCGCCGCGGGCGTGGTGACTGACCGGCGGTGGACGGCCTTTAACGACGAAGCCGAGCAGATTGCCGCCCTGACCAAGCTCCTCCAGGCCAAATCGATGGGCTGGACGAGCTGGAACGCCCACGGCTTCAACGTACGTAACGACTCGTCCAAGCGCTCCGCCTACGACCTCCTCCGCATGGCCAACACGACGTGCGCTTCCCTCGTCGACGTCGTCCCCGAAATCTCGCAGTTCTCCCCCCGCATCCGGAACCGCGTCGAGATCAACGCCGCGTACGCGCCCTACGTGGCGTACCAGGCCGCGGCGCAGCAACGCTGGCTCCGCGACGAAGGGCTCAAGTTACCGCTGGATCTCGACTACGAGGCCATCTTCGGGCTGAGCTTCGAGGAGAAGCAGGCGCTGAAAGCGGCGAGGCCCGAGAGCGTGGGGCAGGCGAGACGGGTCGAAGGAGTGACGCCGACGGGGGCGTTGCGGTTGCTGCAGTTTGTCAAAGGGGTGGGGAGGGAGGAGGTGGAGGCGAGGAGGAGGGAGGAGGAGATGGCGAGGAAGATGGCGTTTCGGGAGGTGGTGGGGAAGGAGATGATGGCGTAGATTGGAGTATGCACGGATGGATGGATGAATCTGCATTTGCGTGGCGTTTTGTTTGGCTTGGAATGGGTTGGGTTGGGTTGGATGGATTGATCTTAGGTTGGTAAGGAGACTCCGGAGGCATCTGTATAAAAGGGGCTGTGTGGATATGGGACATTGGATGTAACATCTTACTGTATAATACGAGCGCGAACCTGTACACATATCAGTTGATATTGGCGGCAGAATGCACGTATTATATGCACTACTGTATTCAACTTCACATTTCTGAGTTAGTTTTCGTGAACATTTCTGGTCGTGCGAATAGCACTTTGAGCGAGCGGTAAATATAGCCCGTAGTACGCAGGCAAGACTACAGTAGAGTACTCCCTTTTTACTGCCTGTATTATTCAACACGTACACAGTCCTAATCACAACCTCCCACCCTTTCCGCCGACATCACCCACTCAGCAGAAACAGCATCGCGGAAGGTTCCCCTGATGCGGAAATCATCTATCCAGTAGATAAAAGAAACTCCCCAGACCCTCCTCTGCGGAACCACAGGGCCCATGGTTGTACAACCCAGCAAGTTAAAAAAACAACCTCCGCAGCAAAACGAACACAACATGTAGCGTACCAGCCAGATATATATTATTAGCAGCAGATACCCTACCCTTGCCCAACCAACAACGACCCAGCTAAACCAAAACTCACCTAGTCAGGTGGTCTACTATACACCAATGGATGCGACGATACGGGCAAAAAAGCAGAACGAAGAGAAAAAGCAGTGGAACTCAATCCCTTGAACATGGTGCGAACATAAGAGCATATAAATCAAAACCCTGCCCAAGGAGAAGCATAATCGTCGTTCATCGTCTTTCGTGATCTTGCAAGTCGAGTCATACTCGGTCTCTTCTCTTGCCTCGTACATGGCGCTTCCACAGACCACGGTTCCCTCTTATATACCATCACAATCGTCCCGAACGTCAAATCCAACATTGTGCAACTAAATGTTAAAGCAACCATCGTTGCCAAGGATTTCGCATTTCTCGTGTATTTGTAGCCGAAAGCTTCGTGCAGGCTATACAGACGGAGGGCGATGGTAAAGTGGAGGTGGACGAGTCCTTTCGAACAACGTCATACATCCGCGTCGGACATAGATAGGGCGGGAATCACAGGAATGGGCGCGCGTCCACGGGGGAAGGTCGGCTAACAACAAGCTGGCAGGAACAGATCGACGATGGAACGTATGCCCTGGGAAGGGACGAAACGGCCGCTGAGTACGGAGTCTTGTGTTCTTCGAATTCGGACCGCGAAATGGCGTACCCGTATGTGCCGAATGGTGCATATGGTTGGTAGCCACTCCTCCCTGATGCGGATTGTGTGAGAGGTCCTCGAACACAGGTGCCAGTGAGTTGTTATCTGGGGCGGAAGGAGAGATCAATTCGGTCAGGAGGAGTTGCACCGGAAAGCCACGTACGTATACGTCCGTGTGCGGGCCGATAGCGGGAGGTGGTCCAAAAGGCGAGATATCCTTATCGACTGTAAGGCTGCTTGGTGTAGGCCAGATGGTAAGGGAGAGCCACTGCTCAGCGGTTGAAATCGGGGTGTAGAAGGAAAAATAATCCAATATATTCATATCAAAGCTTTTCAATATCCAAAGTCAATGCAACGTTCAGGGCGTGAACCCTGTGTGACTATAGTCTCTAGCGTCGTAGCATCATTCATCGTGTATGTCGTGAAGGGACTGGTCCTGGGAGAAAGGCCGTAATATACACTGGAGGGCCGTTCAGAGAAATCTTTTCGCATCGAGTTCGTCAAGTTGTCCGGATCAAGCACATTCGTGCCTATTGAGACCCCAAAATATCCAGAGTGGATTGCGAAGAGAGCTCATCACTGCCTCTGCCTTGGTGGCCATTCTGACGGGGACGGCTGAAGCCCGAGCCGCGCTCCGGAACTGGACCACGTGGTTGACGAGAGGGTAGACCGCGTTCGCGAGACTGGTCCTCAAAGGGGGTGCTGAAGGTTCGATGGCCTCCAATGGGGCCTGGGTTCTCCCAAGAAGTCATCTGACGCAGCGAACGGGGGCTGCCTCCTTGACCGAATGAGGAGCCGATCTGCATCCGGCTCATCTCCCGCTCCAGAACATCGTCCCGTTGCGTCATGGTGGTATTGATGGGAGTACCAGCAGGGTTAGTTGAAGTTGTCGTGTTGAAGGCAAAAGTCTCGGTGGTGCCGCTAACACGGCCAATAGGGTGGCTGGCAGTAGAAGGCGCAGGCGATGGGGTATAGGACCGCAAATCCGCGTAGGACTTGGCGGCACGCAGGTTGTGCGATGCATTCAATCCGCCAGACGACTCCGCAAATCCAAGCAGGCCAGACGATGGTTGTCTTCCAAAGGCGTTGTAGAAGCCTTCCGAAGCCCGCACGTCGCTGAAGTCTGTAGTGGCGGCACGGTTAAGACCACGTCGCGGTTGTTCAATGGCGTGGTTCTGCGCCAGCTGCTGCATAGGAGGGCTGAGATTTGAGCTGTTGTGTACCTTGAAGATGTGGATCTGACGCTGATCATTCGTGCCCTTGGATACGTGCATCAGGCCCAGGAAATGTGCCAGGGTATGGACGATGCGTCGTTGGCTGGGGGACAGAGTAGGAGGAAAGGTCATGCTCTCACGATCGCCGTTCTCCTTGAAGAGAAGCAACTGCGTGTAGAACTGCAAGACCTGAGGGTCGTTCATGTCAGGTTCTGAAATTGGTTAGCAAGTGGAATTCAGGCAATGAGCCGTCTGCAGGCACTCACTTGGCTCGCCACGCATCCCTGACACGGGAGAAGGTGAAGGCGCGGGGGCATGGGTGGCTAATGAGCCATATGAAGATTGCACTTGGAGATTCGAGGTCGCCATGGGCCGGTGTTGCTCCTCCAGCTGGCCACGCCGCTCACGCTTCTCTCTCTCGATGCGCTCTCTCTCGGCGATGGGGAGCATTTTCTTGTATTCGACCCTCAACTTCCTCCCAGAAAGCTCCAAGTGATTCATACGACGTATGACTTCGGCGGTCTCCTCGGCGGAGTGATAGTTTGCGAAGGCAAGGCCCCTGAAGACTCCACTGTCGAAGTGGTAATTAAAGGCATAGGGAATAGGGATGCCCATGTCTGCCATGAGGTTTTGGAGTTGCTCCTTTTTCACAGCGAAAGGGATGTTCTTGATGACGATGGCGGTAGGTATGATCTCGTCCTCGGTATCTTGCTGGAGGTTCTCCTGGCGGAGCTGATGGCCGCCCATGACGTTGTTCTGATGTCCCGAACCCAGACCGGGTAGAGCGAAAGTGGGAAGGGGCGGTGGCTGGTCCACGAGCCAGTTCTGGCAAGCAAGGTCAGCGGAGGGTTTCAGATAAAGGCCTTTGCATCACTCACAGCAGGAAGGTTGCCCCTGGGATTCCGCTGTGGTTGCCTCAGCCGGCCAGCAGCACCGAGGGTGGACAGGGTAGCATTTTGCGAAAAGCCAGTCGTGTTCCAAGCGTTTGCGAGATTGCCATTGCCTAGGTTATACTCATAGGGAGAATGAATGGTAGAGGCAGTGCGGTCGTAGGCACGCTGGTCGTAGGCTCGAGAGGGGTCATCGCCTGGATAGAGGCCAGGAAGAGGGGGTTGCGCATAGGCATCGAGCTGACGCGAGGGTTGACGGTGCAGCGACTGAGGTTGGTGACGGTGGGAGCCCGGCGATCGTGAGGAGGCGGCGTCGTAGGCGGAGGAGGGTTGTTGGTACATTATCGGCGGAGTGGCCGTGGGCGGGCTCGAGGAGGACGAGATTTTATTATTCTTGGGGGTCGTCGAGGGTTTGACGAAGACGGGCTCGTTTAGTGCATGTGGTGCCAAGGCCAGACACACCGGGGAATTGCAGCGGAACCCGTCAAGGGAGGATCCACGCAGGGGCAACGGGGAACGGGGGACAGCAGCGACGAACAGCGGCGACAAACGAGAGACGCTGGAAAAGGAGAGGTCGATTGTCGGACGGACGACGTGTGGTTGGGGCTCGCGTGGGAGGGGAGGGGATGGAGAAAGGAGAGAGGTGGGTGCAAGCAGCAAAAGGGAGGCGTGGCACAGTTCGGGAGCTGCGCGGGCGGAGGCGCGGACTGGTCGACCAGAGCGGGCACCACTCCCTAGGGACAGGGTTGGCGGCGGCGGAGGGCGGCCCTGGGACCTGTCTTGTCTCCTTTTCTGCTGCCGTCGGCAGAAGAAGTCGTGCTGCTTGCTGGGTTAACTTATAATATTGTCATTACCAGTAGAGCAAAAGCGAAGTACCGAGTACGGACTTGTCAAGGGAGGAGACACGGAGGAGCCCGGCAGGTCCAAGTCACTCACTCACCAGTGCGCGAGAGATGGGCGAGAGATGGACAAGAGATCAGATGGATGTCAGAGGCGGACGGTGCAGGAAGCTCCCTCGTGCAGATGCTGACGGCGGCGAGTGTGGTGGAGAGTCATAACGTTAGTAGAATAGATTACCTAGGGTAGAGTGGAGGGGCGTGCAAGAAGCTGCCAGTCGAAATTTCTTTTTGAGTGCCTTTCTGTGCCTTTCCCTAGTCTATGGGTGCCCAACACTGGCCGTCATTGGTTCACCAGCTAGAGACATTTCCCCCCTCCTTGCGCCCCCCTCTCTTACGTCGTCCAACCAAACAGGTGAAACCTACTGCACAAAAGCCGTCCCACAACTTCAAGGTTTCACTCTACCGTTCCAAGTTCCAAGTTCCCCGTCAGTAGTACTACTGTAGTCTACAGTACGGAGAAGTGTGGAAGGGAGGAATGAATGGCGCTGTGATGCCGATGTGTGGTACGCCAGCGGTTGATTGGCTTACCCCCCTCCTCTGGTCTCAAATGCTCTCCCATCAGACTCCTCCCTGTCAGCGGAACCGTGGTTTTTAGCATGCCTATTTATCCTACTAATGAAGCAACCCGCCATGGTGCACGAGTGCATGTGCCCGAGGTGCATGAGACGTATGCTTCTAGACGCCAAAAAGTGTGTGGTAGAAGATGGTGGTGCTACATACGTGTTGAAGGCTCAACGCAGATTACGCAGATTGTCCCACCACCAGGCCACACCAGCTTCGAAAGAAGCTATTCTTACCCCGTGCATATCGGTGGATTCGCGCTCGGTGCCATCCCAGGAACCGGCGTGCATCACCACGAACGATTGTGCGATCATGTAGATTGTTGAGTAATTTCACTCTATCTGATTCATTCTGCGGGCCGACTAAGGAACGGGCAGATACTCTTGACGTCGGAAAGAAACGACGAGTCGATGCACACATGGCAATGCAAAAGCTGATGGGGGTTCCCCTTCAGAGACGGCGGACGGGTGACTGTTCCCTGTGATATCCAAGGCGGGAGTGAGTCTCGTGTCCATGGTATGGCTTGTGTCGATCGGTGAGCACCGACTTGTGCCACTGACAGGCACAGATGATGGGATGATGGCTTGTGTGCGTTTGCACCAGTGTGCTACCTTTCCTCCAACAAAGAACGGCAGCAACCCGATACGCCGGATCCTCGATCAACCTGCATGCTGTGTCCAGTCATGTGATCGCTAAAGACCTCCAACACTGCCTTCCAGGGCTGTTGGGTCTCAAAGGCGGCCGCAGGTTACCTGGACGGGTGGGACCGGATCATCCAAGTGTTGGTTGTATGCCCAATATTGGTTCGCCTGCTGGGGGGGGCGAAGAGATCTCCAGTCGCTCAGCTGCATGGCTCCAGCGCACCTGGCCCAACCAGTGCCTGCTTGACGCATCATCGATTCATTCTCCCCTGAGGCGTAGCATTCGTTCTTTGTTAGAGACTCGGGAGGTTCCTGAAGCAGGTGTCCTGATTCAACTCTCCGTCCCGAGCCAGGCGCGTTGGGCTATGAGCAATGCCTTGGCCCCAAGTGACTCCCGCGATTGCTGTTGGAAATGTCCATAGAGAGAAGGCCAGCAGGGCAGGTAATGGATATCTGGGATTGCTCGGTGTTGGACAGCCAGTGATGGATACGTCACTTCTTAATCTAGATCCAGAACCCTAGACCATTCGGTCTCGCCCACCCGCCGGAACTCTGCCCCTGCCTCGAACTGTCCACTTTCTTGCCAAGCTCGCATCGTCGCCTCGTCATACGGTCCGTTGATGTCTTCCTCCGGAGCCGCAAGCCAGTGGAACTCCCACTTGGGTGGATTGGAGTCTTTCCAGTCCTCTCCCGTCTCCCGTTTGTAGTGGCGTATCAGCATCTCCCTCGGTTGCTCATAAACGTCGTCTATACCACGTTCCGCTAATCGACTTGCCGATTCGGTAATCATGTCGATGGCTTGTTTCGCCTTGGCCGCTGCCTCCTCTTGAGCGGGATCCATTTCGACGTCCATAGGCTCAGTCTTCCTGTTCTTATTGAACGTCTTCACCTTCTTCTTAGGAACCGCCTTCCCATGCCGCACCAGTGCCTCCATGGGCGTCTCTCCTACTTCCAAAGCACCAATCATGGCCGACAGAACATCGGCCAGCGATATGGTATCCTCTGCGCGCTCACGCGCAATGCGTTCTGCTTCCCGCTTCTCATGCGCTTCTTTTGCTTTCCGGATGTCCTTCTTCGATACACCATCCAGCCAAGCATCTTGAGCGGCATCGGGATCGTATGCTTTCCTGATGTAGTTTCCCGCTTCGTCGAACCGGCCCTCTTCCTGCTCCGCTTTCATGTTGAAAGCGTCCAGCTTCGGCGCATGCTTCTTCTTGCTGCCAGCTCCAAGCTCTTCATCCATGCCAGGTTCTAGCCTAGCCCGCTCTTCATCCCCGCCACTCTCACTGCTGGTCTCTTCATCATTAGATCCGCCATCATGCCTGCCTCCAAAGTCCACGGCCACGTGGCCTCCTGCTTTGCTTGTTTCTTCCTGACCTTCAATCTCATCATCGTTCAAGAAGCGGACCGGTTTCTTTTTGATACCGCCACGACATGTATCTTCCGCCTCCTCGTCCGCAGACTCTGCAAACATATCGTCGTCTTCTGCATCCGCTGCGGCGTTTTTGGCCTTCGCCCTGGCTTCCGCACGCGCGTCAAAGTTCTCTGTCGAGCTGTCCGAGTCGTAGCCGTCAATGTTGACTGCATTGCGTTTGACGCCTGCGCGTTTCCCAATTTCATCAGCGTCCAGAATAGGGTCGTTCTCCTCCTCTTCGACATCCGGTGCCAAGGTCGAGGGAAATCGTGGGTCGAAGCGGGGTTTCTTTACGGATGGCTCGTCCCCTGTAAGATGATGTGTGCGCGTGAAGATATCGGCGGAGCGCTTTGGGCGCGCCGCCGAATAATTGCTAGAGCTCGCCATAAATCCAAGGTGTTACAAGCACCGAAACGAAGTCAACGCGCAAAGCAAGTGAGAATGGTGAGTGAGATGCAATGATGTCCAGGCAAGTGGCGGGACCATCACGCAAGATATGAAGACGGGAGCTTGGGCCACGCGGAGTTTCCAGCGCCAAGGCCTGCGGTGGTACCTAGCGGCCTCCAGATCAACACTTCGTCATTCATACCCATATTCTTATAGAGCACACGGTAAGGCAGTCCCGGTCGCCTTTTGCCTTCACCATACACGCCCCATTTACTTCAGCGTTTCTCTGCCTCCCTGAACCTTCTTCACCTTTCACCCGCACGCTAGTATAGAGTAAACACTCAAGTCAAAATGGTAGGAGCTATCGCGCACCCCGCAGCACCTCCGGACAGCGAAGCTCACATTCTCCAGTTCAACCCAGGTTTCTACGATGAGGACGACCCGATGGCCATGTACCACCAAATACGGCGAGGTGGCGCTCCACGCAGATTCGACGAGTATTTCCGCTGCTATCCCGTTGCCATGCTTCCCGGTCCCGAACGTGAAGAGGCAAACCATGGCGGAAAGGTGTTCCTCCCACCCAGCGCGTTGGACAAGCTCACACGGTTGCATATAACATATCCCATGCTGTTCGAGCTCATAAATGGAGCAAAAGAGAAGAAGACGCATGCTGGTGTGCTGGAGTTCATCGCTGAGGAGGGGAAGATCTACCTACCGTACTGGGTGCGTTAGGTTGTACAGTCCGCTTGCGGCTCTGCTGACACCATTGTAGCTGATGCAAACTCTCGGGGTTGAGCCAGGAGACCTACTTCAGGTCAAATCAACCGATCTACCGCTAGGCACATTCATCAAACTACAACCTCAAGACCCTTCCTTCCTTGAGATCTCCGACCCTAAGGCCGTTCTCGAGAACGCTTTCCGCAACTTCTCCTGCCTTACCACTGGCGATGTCTTCACCTTCGCCTATAACGACAATGTATACAGCATAGCTGTTCTGGAGACGAAACCGAAACACCCAAGTGGAGCAATATGCACGCTGGAGACCGATCTATCAGTCGACTTTGCGCCACCTCTAGGATACGTCGAACCGCAACGTACAAGCGGAACCAGCACACCGAGGAGCGGAGTCGCAGGCCTGGCCGGAAAGGGTGGGACCGTGCATTCGCATGGAAGCATGGCGCAGGCAATCAACTACGCGGCGATCGCACCTTCGTCAACAACAGCCGCTGCGGGAGCGAAAGCCACCTCTTCGAACTTCCTCACTGCAGGCCACAGGCTGAACGCCAAGAAAGGGAGTAAGACCCCGACTCCCCAGGCCTCGACTCCTGTGGGAGGCCAGTCAACGAATCCTCCGGTCCCGATACGGCGCACGAACGGGCCCCAACCGTTGAGACTGCCGCCTGGGAAGTTATTCTTTGGCTATGAGATCAAGCCTCTTAAGAACAAGGAGAATGATGAGAACAAGCCACCAAAGCATTTTGAAGGCTCAGGACAGACACTCCGCAAGAAGAAGGGTGATAAGTAGAGAGAGTTATATTGCGTCACGCTACCTAGGTAGACTCACCCTGTTTCATGGCTACAGGCGGCGTTAGAGCGGACTGGAGTCAAAAGGACTTTGCATCTCACGGCGCGTACAAATGGGCTTGCGGATATGGGACTCGGTGCAATGGGTGCCGGGGGTTGGACGGGTTCAGTTCAGGTCGCAGAGTGGATGGTTCGGTCGGGTCAATATCTCAGTAGACTTCCTAGGAACTACTAACTAAACATATGGTTACGCTCACGTGCTCAACGTGAATATTATCATCATATAAACGTTCATGACAGTCTAATGTGACTAGGTACTTCGAATGTTGGACAAGTAACGTGAGTGATCAAGGTCATGAATGTGTAGTGGAAACCATGTTGTATTGTTCGCAGCCCAGCCTGAAGAGACCTTGAGTTGCCCTAGCAGTGCCGCAACATACTAGGATCGGTTCGAAGCATAGCAAAGCGCCTAGACTTCACAAACAGGAGGAGAATTGCACCACCCAGATTAACCGTCCTGACCCGTCTGGTCCACCTCCTCCACCATTCCTAACGGCACTTGTGGGCCCACACCCCATCCCAAATGCAACGTCTGCAGCCCCGGACGGAACCAGAGACAGGAGCACGAAGCATGTAGCCGACGACTCACAAGCCCTCCTCGTCGTTGACGCCAAAGTCCTCGAGGATTTCGTTTTTGATCTGATAGCCGCAGTCTGCGGACTTCTTGGCCTTCTTGTTCAAGTGCAGATCCTCCTCTTCTTCCTCCTCGATGGCGTCCTTTCCATTGCTGACGTCGTTCAAGCTCTTGGCTCCACGCTTCTTGCCATTGCCGCTACCAGGGACTTTAGTCTTGGTCGGAGTTCCTGCGGGCATGCTACCTCCACCACCACCTGGGTACGTGAGGCCGGCTTCTCCGTAGACGGCGCGCTGTTCGTTACGGATCTTATCGAGCCTGTTGCGGATTGCGCCGGGCGTGGGAGCAGGGCCACCCGCGATATTGCCTGGTGGGTGTTAGCAGGGTTGATGAGTTTTTGACACGGTTGAAGAACTGTTTGAAGTGGACCTACCTATCAGTTTAGCAAGAGTCTCGTACTCGGCGACCGTGACGGTGCGTGGTTGGAACACAAGCAGGGTGAGCTACGAGTCTGTGTTAGTATGTCTTTGAGGCTTGAATTGTTGGGAGCTAGCATCGTGGTCTGGCTCTTGAGCGGACCAGAGCGCATGCGTACCTTTTGGTGGAGCTCGGGTGTCCAGGTGAAGGTGCCCTTTCATTTGTTAGCTTATGACTGGATAACTCCACAGTGGTGTTGGATGCGTACCTTCGAGCCTTTCTCGGCGTTGCCGGTCTTCTCGCCGGAATCCTTCGTTTTCTTGGGAGGCATTGTTGGATACGAAGGATCAAACACGGGTGTGACGGAGAAGACACAGTTGGTAGACGCGTTCCACGTGCGTGGTGTCGAAGTGTTGAAGTAGGTTGGGAGAGGCTTGAGGTGATAGCACAAGAAAAGCTCTGAAGACAGAAAGGCAATGGTTTTGTTTCTGTTTGCCTTGGGTGAGAGGATGACTGGCCGAGGGAGGAAGTGAACCCAGATTGACAGTCAGAGAAATGAAGAGGAAGTGAAGCTCAGCTCGAACATGATGATTTTAAACGAAGCAGCAGGCGGTGAAGCGGTGAAGTCCAAACAATGGACATTATGGTAACAAGTACCAAGTGAGGGCGAAGTGTCGGTGTGAGTGAACACGTAGGGCGTCGCGTCGCGATAGTGAGAGACCGCCAAATGCTCTCGCACCACTCTTTCACCAACCCTTTCTAACTTGTGTGCGAAGCTGTTGTTGGTTTGGCTTCAGTGGCGACCAATGCTGTTAGTGAGAATCATGAAGTAGCTTCTGGCCCTGCCGTTATTCGCTCTTTCTCCCCATAGCTCTCTGACGTTGTGGAATGCCATAACTTTTCACTCCGTTGACATCAAATCCGGTGAAACTGTCAACCACGGTGCTCAAAACCTGAGCTTCAAACGACGTTTGGCCTTATGCGCTTCCAGATGAGGGTCCATGTCGGCCAGTGGTTGATCGCACAGTGTACCGTGAACCAGAAACAAAAAACCCCCTAACTCAAAGCTAGCTAAGAAGAGTTACTATGTACATGTGTTGACGTACTGTAGGGTAGGCAGATTGAAAAAGGAGGCCGTGAGAATGGCGGCCGTGAGAATGGAGGCCGTGACAGTGCCTTTCCTTTGGTATGTCGTCACTTTTCTGTGTTAAGCAGCCGGTGGCAGCGCACATTGGTATTGATTCCTGCTTGTCAACCCGCCGGACAAGACGTTGCTACATGAGATGTTAAGGTCAAGCAAAATTGGGCGCCGAGGTTATTGGATATTCGAGAAGAACATCCAGACGAGAAGAACATCCAGACGAGAAGAACATCCAGACGAGAAGAACATCCAGAAATACCAACCGCTGTGCATGTGATCTGTGAAAACTGCGGGTACTGTATTGATCGCTGCAGCCAAGGAGTAGGGCTGACGGTTGGGTCCGGGGTTGACATGCAGACAGATTCAGCTCCGTTAACGTTAGAACACTACGAATAGAGCACAGCCAGGGCTGTACTTCCAGCAAAACACCCCCATCTCACAAAGCTAGCAGCTGTATCATCTTACTGTCCTTTGGCGGACACCTCTGATATCATCTTCCGAGCGTGGTCGATGCGTGGCAGCAATCATGTCCCAGATCGGTGCTGACATCCTGCGGCCTTGAATGCCCAGCTTGCTTAGACTAGCAGTCATAGATCGTGTACGCGATCCGATGACTGACCATGGGATGCACTGCACCGCCACAATTGCCTGACGCGCCCGCTTCGTGCCATATCGCCGTTAAGAATTCTGATTAGCTGTCCTTCCGTAGGTCATTTTATTCTTAGAGCATGTTGTTCTTGAAGCCTCCCAAGGATCCTGGCATATCCCATGAATCTCCATGTTGGTTCGAATGCTGCCCCTGGTACGTATGACGACATGAAGCCAGTTGGTGTGTGAGGCTTCACCTGTCGGAGGTTTACTGGAGTCGAGTACAGTGGTCGTCGCTGCCTGCCGCTCAATCTTTCCTCGCCAGGAAACAGCCCATGGGGTATAAAGCCTTCCCGCAGCTTGTGTTTATGTGGGATAATCGCTGTGAACCGGCCCGTCTCTTTTGACTTTGCATCGTCAAGGTAATACAAGGGGATCCAAACACTAGCCTTTTTCGGGTCGCGACGATTCAAATCAACCTGATCACCTAGTCTATGGGCAGTATGTGTATTCAAATTGTTGAGAAGTTTCCCTGCTGCGGTTCCATATACTTCGTCCATGCCGTGCAGCCCTGTGCAAACGTCGGCAGGCATGAGGTTTCCGTGAGAGTCGTCGCCGTTGGAGGCACATGTTCAAGATGCGCCTGAGCAACCCTTTTCCATAAGAGAATGTGCCGAGAACGACGCGTCACTCTTGTACGACGGATATTCTTTCAGTTTGAGCCAGCTGACGGAAATAGGGGAAGAAATCTTCCATGACGAAGACCAAACTTTGATTTCAAAAATGTAAGAGAAAGAAGTGGACACAAGAAATGAATAAACCAGAGATGATAGGGCAGGAAGCGGACGATTGTGCTTTGAAGAGAAGGAAGCGATGGAGATATGACCATTTCGTTAATACCAACGATTATCAGAAGTTCGCACGTTCGAAGTGTATGCCCTCTTCCCTCGGACCGTCGCATATCCACCCATGGAACCATTCACCGGTCCTAAAAATATATGGAAGACGCATTCCATGCGACTCCAGCAAGTACATCATGGACGAGAGCCGCGGAGCAGTGGTCACAATATACGGGGTACCCAGCCAGCCTTGGAAAAAGGGTGGCGGGAGAGCTAACGAGCTAAACCAAATGTAGCGACAACCCACTAGCGCGGAAAAACCAACGGCCCGATGGAAATTTACATTCTCAAAGCTCTCCCAAACCTCCAGAAAATCCAACCGGATTGCGACGGCCAGCGACACAGCGAAGTCACGAGCTACGACCACGATGGCCCTCGTTCCCGCTTCCGAACAGATCATCAAGCCGCAGGCTTCGGCCCCGGCGATCGATACCAGCGACTGGCCCCTGTTGTTGAAAAACTACAGTGACCGTATGGGGCTTCCACAATAGCTCCCAAAAGCGCGCCTCAGACTAACATTTTTGCAGTGCTTGTCCGTACTGCGCACTTCACGCCCATTCCGCACGGCTGCGCTCCACATGCTCGCGACCTTAAGTCCTATATCAGCTCTGGTGTGATCAATTTGGACAAGCCCTCGAACCCGTCCAGCCACGAGGTTGTAGCATGGATCAAGAGAATCCTCAGGTACACCTGACTGCCTTCTTAGCGGGAATCTGCCTACTGACAAATCATAAGAGTTGAAAAAACCGGCCACAGTGGTACTCTGGACCCAAAGGTCACCGGGTGCTTGATTGTGTGTATCGACCGGGCGACCCGTCTCGTCAAGTCTCAGCAGGGAGCCGGCAAAGAATACGTGTGCGTGATCCGCCTTCACGACAAACTCCCAGGAGGCGAGGCGCAGTTCGCCCGCGCGCTCGAGACTCTCACTGGTGCGCTGTTTCAGCGACCACCCCTGATCTCCGCTGTCAAGCGCCAGCTGCGCATCAGAACGATCCACGAGAGCAAGCTGTATGAGTTCGATAATGAGAGACAACTTGGTGTGTTCTGGGTCAGCTGCGAGGCTGGTACTTATATCCGAACGCTGTGCGTGCACCTCGGTCTCCTGTTGGGTGTAGGCGCACATATGCAAGAGCTTCGTCGAGTCAGGAGTGGAGCGATGGACGAGTCACAGGGTATGGTTACTCTCCATGATGTGCTGGACGCGCAATGGATGCAGGACAACAACCGAGACGAGTCGTACCTTCGCCAAGTCATCTCCCCTCTCGAGAGCCTTCTTACCAGCTATAAGCGGATCGTTGTCAAGGACAGCTCGGTCAATGCTATCTGCTACGGTGCCAAACTCATGATTCCCGGTCTTCTCCGCTTTGGTAGGTCCAATTTCCCAATCCGTGAAGACAAGAGCTCACCATTTCATAGAGAAGGGAATTGAACTTCATGAGGAAGTCGTTCTTATGACGACGAAGGGCGAGGCCATAGCTCTGGCATACGCTCAAATGTCTGCTGTCGAAATGTCATCCTGCGATCACGGTGTTGTTGCAAGGATTAAGCGTGTGATCATGGAGCGGGACTTGTACCCAAGGCGCTGGGGGTTGGGCCCTGTTGCAACCGAAAAGAAGAAGATGAAGGAGAATGGCCAGCTCGACGTAAGTACGCTCATGCGTGGAGATGTAACAAATGCTAATCTTCTTGACAGAAATTTGGCAGGCCAAATGAGAAGACTCCAGCCAAGTGGAACAGTGAATACAAAGACTATAGCGGAAATGGCGATGCACCAGCAGCCATCACCATGGGTGAAACCACCTCCACTGCTGAGGTCCTCGCTGCTCCCCCCATTCCTCCTACCGGTGTTGAGAACGGTGAACTCGCTGTGACCGAAACCCCCGAGAAGTCCAAGAAACGCAAGTCAAGAGACGATGACGAAACTGCCGAAGACAAGGCAGAGAGAAAGAGAAAGAAGCAGGAGAAGAAGGAGAAGAAGGAGAAAAAGAAGGAGAAGAAAGAGAAGAAGCGCAAGGACGATGGCTCCGATTCCGATTGAAAAATCTCTATCAAGACTGTGCTTGTCTGAAGCTACCTGAAGGTTGTCGACGAAGCTGTACAAAATCGGGATCCCGGAGGCGGATTATGCTTGTTGCTAGCTCTGTATTTTACTACATGGCATGGCGTGTTGGCGGAGTTAATGGCAATGGAACGGGCACGGTGGAGTTTGGGCGCGATCTTTTGCGAATACCTGTTGGTATGACCTCATACATGGTTCATTGGAGAAGTCTGGAGAAATGATCCTGTCTGTAGTTTGAAATGCTACGAAAACTCGGTTTATCCCAAAGCTTTCGTCTTGTCGGCGTGAAACTCGGAGTTAATAACTCTTTATTCCTGCGACTTTCCACATCCGATTAAATGGCCATGAGTGGCATAGAAGAACACGGTCCTTCCCCTTGGCTTCACCGAGTCTCTTCCCAGATATGATAAACCTATGAAGCTAGCTTTTTAGGATGGTAGCTATAATACTGTGTGGACTTGCGATTAACAGGTAACCAAACCTGCAGAGGAGGTAGGCAGTGTCGTTCAGCTGGACGGGAGGAGCGGCACTATTTTGTATGTTGCGAGATCTACCACAGTATCTGGTGATGGTGTTGTGAATGTTCTCGAAGCTTCCATAAACGATGCATCGTCTGACGTATCCATCGGCGCTCGGACCCTCACAGCCTCTCCACACGCAGCACGATACCTTGAAAGGACCCTCGCAGCCTCTCTCCAACACGCAACACGACACTGTGAAACTGTTATCGAATAAAGGACTCACTTTGACCTCTGTTTCTGCCTTTCAACATGGTAGCAGAGACCAAGCTATACGACCAATTAGGTAAGCCCTTCTTCACCTACCCCTCCATCCATCGATGCTTGGACATGGAGACCTTAACCAAGAACCAAGACTAAAACTTTCTTCAGGTGTCTCGCCATCCGCGTCTCAGGATGAGATCAAGAAAGCATACCGCAAGCAGGCGTTGAGATACCATCCCGACAAGAACAAGGACAATGCGTCCGCTGCCGAGAAGTTCAAAGGTAGGCATGCTCCCAATCGCCTCAGATGCCATTCGAATACTGATCCATTCGCCTACAGAGGTATCACAAGCCTACGAAATCCTCTCCGATCCCGAAAAACGCAAGACCTATGACCAGTTTGGGCTCGAGTTCCTTTTACGCGGCGGGGCACCGCCGCCCGAGGGAGGAGCTGGTCCGGGCGGTATGCCGTTCGAAGCCGGAGGATTCCCATTCACAGCTGCAGGAGGCATGCCGGGAGGGACACGCACATTCCACTTCTCCACTGGTGGTGGTGGCGCTGGAGGATTCCACTTCTCAAACCCCGAGAACATATTCGCCGAATTCCTGCGGCATGGCGGCGCTGGCATGGGCGACGACGATGATATGGGCGGATTTGGTGGCTTTGGAATGGGAGGTATGCCTGGTGGAATGGGCGGTATGGGCGGCATGGGAGGCATGGGCTCGAGGGGCGCGAAGAGAGGACCCGGCGGGTCACGGTTCGAAGGTGGAAGGAGAGCACCCACGCCAGAAGTTACCGTGGTAGAGCGGCCACTGCCAGTATCACTGGAGGAGTTGTTCAATGGCACAACCAAGAAGATGAAGATCAAGAGGAAGACATATGATCCTACGACCGGCAAGCAGAACATGCAAGATAGAATCCTGGAAGTACCGATCAAGGCAGGCCTGAAAGCGGGAAGTAAGATCAAGTTTTCGGACGTGGGCGACCAAGTAGAAGGTGGAACGCAGGACCTACATTTCATCGTCACAGAGGTAAGTTGACACCGGTTAAGCCACTGTTATGTTGGCGAAGCTAACAATCAACAGAAACCACATCCTCTGTTCACACGAGAAGGCGATGACATCAAGCACACCATCGAGCTCGACCTCAAAGAGGCATTGACCGGATGGCGGCGGACAGTCCAAACCATCGACGGCAAGCAGCTATCCGTCAGCAGTGCTGGCCCCACAGGTCCGAACTTCACAGAACGCTTCCCGCACCTTGGTATGCCGAAGAGCAAGAAACCTGGCGAGCGCGGAGACTTTGTCGTTGGCGTCAAGATCAAGTTCCCCACGAGTTTGACCGCATCGCAAAAGGAGCAGCTCAAGAAGATCCTGTGAGCGACTTGTCGATAGCCCGGTGTTTGGCGACACCTCTACTTCATTTTTTCTCGTTTTCTATTGATTCGGCAGCTCCTTCTCGATTTCCACATATGCGGGTTATACGTATCTTTTGGTGCAAGGCGTTAAGACGGGGGTCAGGACATTTGCATTGGATTCCTTTTACCGTTCCTGAGGGGAGGGTTTACGTATGATGGATGATGGACGCACGAGGACATGACGGAATGACGCGGGATGGTCTCACAGGGAAGGCCGAGTCATGAATACGACAATCTGCGCTCTATCAATGGAAACGTTAGGGCCTTCTGTGTTGAATGGTGCAGTTGATGATAGGTGCGCCACCGTCACTTCACCTTGTGCCTCTTGATACCGGTTGTTCGAACCCACCGAAAACTCCTATTCATCCGATGCACCCACCGGTCGACCCCCACCCATATTAGCACAGGACGACGGGATGCACCTCTGTATAATATACGACGTCCTGGAATAGATCTCGACAGACTTGTATAGACGACTACTTGGAATTAATCCTAATGGTATGCAAACATACTGGTTCCACATCGCACAACCTCTGCATGAAGTGAAGCTCAGAGTCCAGTCCCAATACTACTGTGGCTTTTCCACGACCGACTGAACGAACCCGGAGGGTTCACTGAGACGTTCAAAGCCGCAGTATATGTTAATCATTCGTGAAAATAGAGATTGATACAATGATCAGTTGTTTTGTAAGAAGGGGTATAGTCGCCTAATGCGAGCTCCAAACTTCTATATATATACACCTACAACTCATTCCCTAACCACTTTCACGCTACATAGATAACCACAGCACATACACCTACACCTAATCTATCATTCATCTTAAATTCAGATCCGCATCCCCTCCGCCACAACTTTATACACCTTCCTCGTCTTCCTGCCCCCAGGATGAACTCTATCCCTCACCCTTCCCACCCACCTCGCCAGCGCCGGGAAAACATACCGCTCCCCCAACCAGGCAAGCGCGAAATTCCCCAAACCCAACGACAAAATGAAGAACCTGAACCCATAATCCATATACGTCAGCTCCATGAACCGCATGACCCACGGCGCGGGGTCAAACAGCAGGTACGCCGTGACGGCCAACGTGGTGAACATGGTGATGACGAACGGCAGGTTCTGGCTCATGGGCTGGCGGAAGGGGCGCCCGACGCTGAGGACCACGGCCGAGAGGATGTACTGGAAGCACGAGACGAGGAAGAGGGTCGTGTTTTGCGAGTTGAGGCTGTTGGAGTGGTTCTTGTCGAGGATGGGGGGCTGGTACCACGGCTGCTTCTGTACGGCTTTGAAGCCAATGAGTTGGATCATCACGCAGATGAGGATTTGGCCGAGGAGCGGTGTGAGGACTTTGCGGGAGACGAGGCTGGCCGTGGGACGTTTGCGGCTGAGGATGGGGTAGGCGCCGGACCAGCCCATGAAGATGGCAATGGGAAGGATGAGGAGGAGGTCGATGAAGAGGAATTGGAAGTCGCCGAGGTTGGACGCAGAGGCGTAGAGGAAGCTGACGGAGGTGAATTGGATGGCGGAGTAGAGACTCATATACTTGAAGCAGCTGAAGCTCGTGACGAGCGCGGCTCTGCCTTCCTTGATGACTGTCGGAACGCAGCTGATGTCGAAGACACGGCTGGTGAAGGGGGCTGCTACTGAGGCTTCGGCTTCTGAGAGAGATATACCGACATCGGCTGCCTTCAGCGCGCCGCAATCATTCGCTCCGTCCCCACAGAACCCGCAGCAATAATCGATACTTTGTAGCTTCTCGACGAGCTCGTGCTTCTCGTCTGGCGACATTCGTGCAAACACCTGACCGCAGACGAGCATTTCCCGCAGCACGCTTTCCGAGGCGAAATCGACTATCCAGCGAAATACATCGCCGCTCACAGCCAAAGAGTAGTTCTTGAGATTGGAAATATCGTAGGGTAGTGAGGCATCCGCCTCTGGCGGGGGCGGTATTGGCCTCAGTGTGTTCTCGTCCAACGTAAAGAGCGGATCATCCACACTCTTCCACGCGAGTTTGGCCAGGGCCGTCCGTGAGTCACCTTCGACAAAATGCGGAACGAAGCAATGTGCTGTCTTGTTGATCAGCCCGCATTCCCTAGCGACGCTGATTGCCGTCAGGATGTTATCGCCAGTACACATGACGTTGCGAATGTTTGCTCGCTGAAGCTCGTTGATGATTGGTGTGGTGCTGGGTTTGAGCTTGTTTTCGAAGATGATGAAGCCCACGAATGTGAGGTCGCTCTCTGCTTCCTCGCGCTTCATTTTCTGTATCTTGAGCCAATTGAGCTTCTTGATAGTCTTGGTGGCGCAGGCAATGACCCGGAAGCCCTTGTGCGTGTAGTATGCCAATAGTTCCTCATATTCTGCTGGGAAGCTGTCAGCACGGCAGATGTCCTTCATACATTCCGGTGCGCCCTTGACATAGATCTGGCCGTCTTTCGATCCAAACTGCCGAACAATCACGCTTGCCCTTCGGAGTTGCGATACGAACTCGAATGCCTTGAGAACTCCCAGCTCAAGAGGATGTCTATGTTCATCACCGTCCGCATTGTCGATGTCATACTCGCGACCTGGAGGTGGTCGTGCAACGGAAGGAGACAATTTCTGATCAGGGTCTGCATCTTCCGCTCCCCGCCTATGTTCCCCTTCCTGAAAGCTCCAACCGGTGAAGTTGAACATCTTCACATCAAGTGGGTCTCCAACTAGCTCGTCATCAATGACGCGTAAGGAATGGCAAGTAGCCATTGTATAAAGCGCCGCTTTGTGGGTGGAGTAATCGATGGTCGGGTCACGATCGTACGCGGACTCAGGGAGGATCTTGCTGGCCTCCGTAAGTAACTCACTGAAGCGGTTATCAGATCGGTGCACTAGGCGGACACCTAGCACATCCAGGCCGTCCTCGGTCAATGTTCCGGTCTTGTCAAAGCAGACAACATCGAGTTTGCCGCCAACATTGACTCTCTGAGGGCTGATGCAAAATATCTGCTTTTTCTTCAACCTCGACAACGCAAAATTGGTACCGATGGTGAGTGTAGCCGGTAGTGCAGGTGGCACAACGATGGTGATCAGGTCCAGTGCGCGGACAATGATCAGATGCCACTCAAGGCCAATGCGGACAAAGTTGATAAAGGAGGCGATGAATCCCAGCATGGCGATCAACGCCATGACAGAGATGTACCGAAACGAGTCTCGATAGAACTTGAAACCTGACGGCTTAGGGAAGAGCATTGATCGTACCAGAGCACCTTTGGTGGTATTAAACCCTGTACGAACCACCATGGCAAGCGCCGCAGCCTCGTCTTCTCCGCCGTGATGCGGTCTCCTTGCGCGGATGATCTTGGTCCCGCAGAAGAGCATATGTCGAGCCACCTCGGGGTGCATTGATGACTGGCTCAGATCCAAAATCTCCAAGGATTCATTCGTGACAGGAATCTTGGACACAGGAACAGATTCGCCTGTGAGCATACTCTCATTGACAATGCAGTCCCCCGATAGTAGCAGACTATCGCAAGGCAGTTGGGTCAGGGACGGGTCAGTGACCTCGTAGACGTCACCCGGGACAAGTTCGCCGGATTTGATGGGCCTCCAGAATCCGTTCCGCAAGACCCTTACATCGCATTCAAATCTTGAAACTTCTCGTAGACGCTTCATGGTGGCCTTTGTCTCGATGAGCGTGGTGGTAATGCTGACCACCGAGATGACGAAGATACACGCAGCATAGTAGTAATACTCATCCAGCGACCAGAGGATCAAACTTGCCACCTGGAAGACATAAAAAGGGTGGAAGGCCTCGTCCACCAGAAGTTGCGAAGTCGACTTCTCTTCGATATCAATATTGTTCCTCCCAAAGACCAGCTCTCTATAATCCCGTTCTTCAGTATCAAGGCCATCCCGGAGCGCCGAAACGTCGGTCCATGATGGATCTTTCCAGGTATTCGCTAGGACAAATTTGTCTTTGAGCGGATGGTAGGAGAAGCGGATATATCTGTAATCGAGAGAGCGTAAATGGTTGATGACTGGGTCGAAATCCTCATCAAAATCCAGCCTGGGTATCTTCTCATCGTCGCCGAAGACTGTGGACAGCGACCGCCCATATGTTTGCTGGCTGACCGGCTGTACAGCGAACTCCCCCCATTGGTTCTCTATGACCACCCATTCGCACTCTTTCAACGGCGCTGCCCTTCCAACCAAGGCCACCCGCCATCGAGGGAGCCATCTCAACAGGAGCCATGCTAGGCCAGCCGTACAGATGCACAAGATCAAGTATATAAGGAAACCTAGTTTCGACGTGTTGAAGCCGGCGATGACGATTGTTAGATCCTCCATGGAAATGTATATCTTTTGATTCGTCCTCCTTCCCCTCGTGCCTTCATGTGAAGCCGCACTGGAGATTGATGAGCGTGTCCGGAGCAGCGGCGCATGTTGTGATACCGCCGATTCGGTAGATCTCCGTCTCCTTTCTGAAGACTTCCGTCTGTGCCGGCTGGGTGGCCTTCCTTCCTCCAGTTCCTCCAGACTAGGAGATTCGAATATCTCTCCGTAGTCTATATCTCCATATTCGTCAGCAATCGCTTCCTCCCTGGCATCATCCTCCGACTCCCGATCCTCATCGTAGAACGCGAAGCTGGTGACACTGGCGGTGGAATCGGCGCGGGGTCGACGGTGGTGGAAGGACGATATGCTGGTTGGCACGCTTTCGGACGTCGGTCCTGAAAAGATCTGGACTCCCGTCAGTTGTCGTCTTGGTGGTGCGCGCACGGCGACTCTATGTATGGGCTGGAGTTCGATCACCTCGTCGTGGGCCATTTCCACCTCTGACAAGAAGCTCGTTCTACCATCGTGTTAGATGTGCCTCAGCCGCTCATGGAACTTGGAATACGGGGTCTTGGAGTTTTTAAAGGCTTGCTTCAGGTGTCCGATGCACCGTCTAGCAGACACACAAGGTATGTGCAGGAGTCGGCGGCTTGCAGTACTCACTGGGACAAGTTCGACCCCCGCCGGTACATGCCGCTGCGGCGGCGCCCATCTGGGGTGCCATTCGCGTCCATTAGTTATACTTGGTAGCAATTTGAGACCTCTGTCAAGGCATCTTCTCTATTTATGTGACGCGTAGAAAGAGCGAAAGTGTTTTAACATCGAGGTCGGGTCGTGTGTCAAGCGATAGTCCAACTTTGCGATACAGATGACGCAGGGTGTTCATGGATAACAAGTGCGCTAAACCTTTTGTGGAATATAAATTCTCCGCAGCCTCAAAATTATACCAGATGCAAATAAATGTATACATCCACAGGGCTTTAGGACATTCTCTTAGGTAGCTCGGAGGCTACATTGGTATCAGGAGACCGTATTGGGTCCAGAAAATAGATATGGCAGCATCTCAATTACGGAATTCTTCCAGTGTACTGATCAGAAATTGTTATACACTCATGTGAATGACAATAGATGCGTTACTCCTACCTAGGGAGATGATCTCCCTCGACCTCTTTTAAATAAAAGAATGACAGTCGTCCTTCTCATAACCACCGTACAAAACGAAGTGTAGCCAACTCGTTGGCTCCTCACACAGAACGGACAACAACCCTCACCTCCAAACTCAAATTCCCAAGCGAAGCCCCCGGCCAACCCGCCGCAGAGTGCAAATTCGCCAATCTCGCGTTGCGATCAACAGGCGTCCACGCATTTCCTATTTTGACGGCTACCTGCTGTATAGAGAGCGGATATATCGAGGGCGTTAGCACTTGCCGGATGACGCTTTGGAGTCTCCGATTGCCCGCCACTGCGACGCGCAGTGCTTGTCTCTGATGGAGCGCTTCGCCTCTGAGAGTGATGCTGAGCCGGAAGATCTGTTGTGGCAGGACAAGTGCTTCGTTAGGTTCGACATGTATCTGCGGGTACACCAGACGATGGGCGGCAGCATGAAGGTATTCCATGTGGCGGGGAACTTGTTGAGCTTCTGAGCGGGGATGAGTTCACAACGAGGTTTTGGAAATAGCCTTTGCAGTCAGTGCCTGCGGTTCTCTTCTCTCCAGACTGAAGGAAGTATTTGATTCCGCGAGTACGGCAAGAATGAAGAGATATGTACCGAATATGGCGCAATTGCTGTGAAGCACGAGATGCGACAAACCTCATTGCTGCTCTGGTTTAGCTTGCCCTGACGGGGATACGAGTAGAATCTGCTCTTCACGTGATGGATGTGACTGCCAGTGCATAAAAGCACAGTCCAAATGTACTGAAGATGGTTGAAGAAATGGATTGGGGATATCTAGTGGCTGGCAACAGGAGAACCGTACGTCTTCAAGTACTCTTTCCGATACTGATTTTGATCAGTTTCGCTACCGCGATTCAGCGGCGTCCATTTGGGATCCTCTTTGAACAATCTCATGGCCTTGGTATACTACGAAACGTTAGCAAATTTGCCAGTCCATATCTCAGCCATAACTTACATTCTGGGTGTCCGTAGTAAACCGATGATAAATGCCAGCCGGCATGATCATCAGATCATTCTTCTCCAGCCTGATCCTCACCCACTCGTCTCCCTCACTCCGCACGTCGAAGTATCCCGCTCCATCCAAGATGTATCGAATCTCCTCGTCCTCATGTAGATGCTCATTGAAGAACGTCTTCACCTTGTCCTCGTAGACATCGCCCATGGCCTGAGGGGATATCGTGACCTCATCTCGGTTTTTGTAATTTCTCTGGGACGCTAAGGCGTTCACATCTTCGAGATTGGGGTAGTGGAAGTGGAGGATGCCAAGCTTGGAGAGGTATTCCGGGCTGACTTCGCGGCCGGAATCGTGGGGTTCGCGTTGATCGCCCTGCTTCTATGTAAGTCTGGTAGTTTGGTGGAGTAGATGTTGACCATACCGGGAGATTATCAAACCAGTATGCTTTCATCGTGCGAGGTCTTTGCGTGAGAGATATACTGTGTACGATGCCTTCGAGGTGGAATCTGGAGGTTGCAAAACAACATGCGGGGCTGGATGGCGTCATATAATAAATACCGCTGCCAAGCCTAGGAAAGACGAACGTCTTTTAGATAAGGTTATTATAGGATTGCTCTCATGTTTCCTAAAGTTCAGTTCGCATACCGATGAAATATCAAGGTGCGGGACTCTCTTCATAGGAAATGTCTTGATTGCACCGCTAGGCAAACCTTTCCATTAACGCAGCGAACCGAACTCGAGCCTTCGGACATTTACAAGGCGGCGCACGACTGCGAGATATCTTCCTAGACGATACGCAGCACGGAATCTCGTAAGCAGAAGAGTAAACGTCCACGAGTGTCTCGTGTGCCCGCTCACAGCAGAAACAAAATCCTACTTCAGTAGTCTTCATCATGGCACCTATGGAGGCTCTGCAGGTAGGTTAGGAGCCCGTTGGTTCTGTCCCAAAGGAAGGATGAGTGAGTTGAGCATTCTGGGACGAAACTGGGACTTGGGAAGAAGGCGCCGATGGATCGTGAGTAGGTAGGTCCGTGACCAGCTACGAGTGACTATGTCGGACGTATGGATGTTGCATATTTCGGACACGTTCAGGGAGCGCACTACGATTTCACCGAACCCGTCACGCACATCCTTTGAAATATCTATCCACCAGAACAGCAATATCCGTTCTACTCTCAATCCTTCCCCCTAATACTCCCCTCTCACCGCACACCCCCACTCCCCCTCCGCCACCTTCTCCATAAACTCCTCCACATCTTCCCCCCTCTCGTCCAGCACCCACTGCAACGTCTGCCCCCACGTCTCCCCGTTATTTTCAAACCACTCGCCCAACTCCCTTACATACGCCTCCACCATGCCTTTGAAGGGCGCATGCTCCTTCAACCACATGATCTGCTCCGGGTCCAGCTTCAGCATGTCTTCGACGACGTAGTAGTGTACAATGTCGTCGCCCCAGCCCTCGGCGCCGACATTGTACTGTGCACGCATGCTGAATTTAGAGGAAGCGTAGCGATCGGTGTAGGTTTGGGTGGTGGTGAAGTGCGTTTGCAATGGGGAGCAAGTGGTGTGGTACGGCGCGAAGAACGGGCTGTTGGATGAGAGCGGCGGCGCTAATGAGGGATAGTTGAGGTGGAGGTTGAAGAGGAGATGGTGTTCGTTGCTGTCCGGATATCGCTTTTTGAATTTGCGGATAATGGTGCCGTTGGAAGGGCAGATGTTGTTCTGGACAACGTCGCGCATCACCGCATGGACGTCGGCGATCTCGGCAAGCTCATCAGTGCTCCAGTTGTGGAGAAGTGCTGACCGTTTCTGCACTACTGGCAGTATAGTCCTCTGCCCGCGAGGATGGTCGGCGTTGTGAAAGGCGCGAGAGTAGAGCCAGATGCGGTATATTGCGCGCCTAACACGGTAGCGCTCTTCGGGTGTCAGGAGTCGCCGGTTTTCATAGTTGTCCTTCCACTTCTTGAACGGGTATATGTAGCACCATTTGCTTGCGACGCGACCGGCGTGCACGATCTGCTTGAGGATAGCAACCGAGAAGGGAACATTCCGGATCAAATGGGCCGGCTGGCTGGCGTTATGAGTCAAGAGCTGGGTGAGGTCCCGGAGAGGACCGTATTGAGTTTCGGCGACGTTCTCAAGAATGGCGAGCTTCTGGGACGAGGAGTAAATGTTGTGGAAGCGGTGGCAGGTGGACGCGAGGGCGAGAACGTCAGTGACTTCGGAAACAGAGTAGAATATATGGAGGACGAGCTCCGTTGCGAGGTCCTGAAACAGCATCTTGCAGTGAGGACACGGAGATAGGGATGTCTGGGAGTATGCACAATATTGCTTCTTCTTCTATCGTCTTCTCAGCGTTTACGTCCGCCTTCTTCAAGATGTTTGTAGAGGTTGAGGAGTGCTCGAGGCGAGGCAATTGGTTCCAATGCGTCGGAGATGGTAGTGACTCCGACGCTGGGGAGAGGGACAGGGTTCAAATGGTTGAGACCCCTCCGTTGGGGCTATACAAATGACGCGAGGCATGTAGACGGCAATCGAGCGCAAATGCCAGCCAACTCGGGCTGATGGCAGCGACGCGTATCATGATGGCTGGTTGAGGTGGAAAGGGATGTGTATGACGCCGACTGGGAAATATATCATGCCAAGCCCCGAGCTATTGACCAGAATGAAACCGTCCCGATTAAGAAGCATGTTTTTAAAACCGCTGAACACTCATTTCCTACTAGACTACGAAGAAACCTGCAACAGAGATGGTGAAAGCTGTGAGTCTGTTGAATGAGACATTAGTCCCCTTCTTCTCCTGCAATCTATGAACGGAAGATGCAAACCTGTCCGTACCCAATCCACTTGCGCCGTAGTCCAGGGGGTGTATCCATCTAACACAATGCATATGAACCAGCCAAAACGCCGCACCCATTGCCTTCCAGACCATTAGCACTTAAGCAAACAGAACACTATCACTCAAAGGATCCTTCTCCTTTTTCCTTCCACCATGAGTGTTCAAACCCAGTTCTCCACGCTTCAACTTGTTCTCCAGCTGTGCCTCGGTCCGCTGGTTGTACCTGCCGGCCTTCGCCTTTCTCAAATCTGCTCTGATCTGGTTGGGCGATACGAATTGCTTGTTCTCGTAGATGATGGGACCGCCGAAACTCGACTCCTGGATCACGATAGGCGTCATGACGAACCGAGGACCGATCTCCACAAGCTCGACATCGTATTCACCACCCTTCTTCTTCTTGGGCGCAGGCGCGGTTTCCTCGGCCTCTCCGTTCGCGGCGGGCTTCTTTTTGCCCGGCTCGGACTCGCTGATCTGATACACGCGAACCCATACCTTTCCGTCGGCGATGGTGAAGCCCATCACGTGATCTACAAAAGGCTTGACTTTTCTCGACGTCTTGGGGACGCCGAACATCTGCGTGAAAAGCTCCTTGATGACGCGCAGGTGGGCCTGCTTCTCGAAGGCGGCGTCGAAGGAGAGGATGGGGCGGGAGCCTTTGAGGCAGTTGCCAATGAAGTTAAGCTCCTCCATGGTGTGGACTGAGCAGCGGTTAGTCTTGGAGCATGGAAGATTGTGAAATACAAGGGTGAACGTACTGTTTTGGATGTACATCTTGACGGTTGGGCCGTTGGGAGGTTTGCTCATCCAAGCATAGAGATCCTTGCCTTTGCGGGCTTCGAAGAAGAGGACGTTGTTGCAGTTGTAGAGTTCTAGAGGATTTAGTAACTGGGTGGAAAATACCAGAGAAGTCAACCTACCAGCGAGTTCGTTCAGCTGGTAGAGCTTGGTCTTGGTGTCTAGCTTTGCCTCTTTCCGAGAATGTGGCCTGGGAAAAATATCAGAAACTGTAAAGTCCTCAAAATGCATCAGCCGAACTCACATGAGATTGTACAAGTCCTGGAGCAAGTGGCGATGGCGATATGTGACGCCTCTTGAACTCTGTACCATGGTAAGCATCAATCCCGAAATTGTCCACAGAAGAAACCCACCAAAATGAGGACTCGCTGCCTGTTCTTGCGTCCTTCGGTCCCTTTCTCATGTTTGTTGCTGTCACCCGACAAGGTTTTATATACGGCGGCCATGTCTTCGGCAGCTTGTCAATGTGGGTGTAGAATGGCTGGTTCCGTATGATTTTCCTGTGTATGCTCACAGGTGGAGGTTCGAGAACTTTTGATACCAAGATTTCCGCCAAGGGATCTAGCGCGACAAGGCGGACAAGGGCTGTTTGGGCACGGGCCACAACTCTACCCACATCATCCGACATCTGGAAAGCTCACAGGTTCACAAGAGGGAGCGCAGTCGGCCAATCACCTGACGATGGAGGAGGAGAAGTGTAAAGGCGGTTGAAAGGAGGAACATGAAAGAAAAGGAGAGCCAAAGGGAAAAAGAGACAACACATCTGCAAACGAATCATGGCAGCTAGCTAGCCTTGAGACCGCACCTGGCAGGTAGGGAAAAGCGCGACTCTCCAATGCCAGCTGCCACCTCCCTTCTCCATGACAGGGCACATCGAACCACCAAAGACCAACAAGTAGGTTTATCATCGCGCAACACGCAGTGGAAGCATTGAAATCAAGGAAGACCGACTGTGCATCCTGCAGTGTGTGCGCTCACCGTCTCATCAGACTTTGTGTGTGCCCATCCATCTGCTTGTTCACGGCCCAGGTCGGGGAATTCCCCACACCATCACCATTTCCTCTCACGCCTCCGTGTCCCCGTGCCTGCCGGCCTGCCCTTCCAAGCTTTCCTCCTTCATAACCCAATTGCACCTCGCCCTACACATCGTCCCCATCATTCCCTCATCCTCCCCAATCGCCCCGCTAGTGTCGTCCGCACCCACGCCCTCTCTGGGGCGCTGCCATCGCATCACCACTACGGCGAGCTTCTCCACGCAGGGCAGAAGGGCAGACCCGCGACCCACGACCCGCGCCCAGAGTTGCCGCCGCTCCCGCCGCCCTGCCCTCCCTCCAACAAACAGCCTCTTCCAAGTCCGGTGCAAAAGGCCTCTTGCGCCCACCCCATGGCCTGAACACCACGCCCTCCGACTTTTCCTTTTCGCCGTGTTGCTGCTGTCTTGCGACGCGCCCGCGCCGCCCCCAGGTCCAGCTCGACAAAATGTCAGGGGAACGACAAGCTTACCACAGACCCCAATCGCCGCAATACTCTCCCTCCGCGAATCGACCACCACATCACTCGCCGCTTCACTTGCATCACTCAACCCACCCCTCCTACAACTCCCATCACCACCATCTCCCACCCGCATCGCCGCCCACCGAGCTGCCGCCCATCACCGCCGCCGTCTACCAGCCGCGCCCGAACCCGAAATACTACGACCCTACATCTGACCACGCCGACCGCCGTCCAAGCCAAGGCACCACGCGCTATGATGGTCATTATCCCCCTGTGGTATGCTCCCATCAGCCCCGGCAGTCATTGATACGCCCTTCATCAGACCAGCATCTCCGAGCTGACTTTCCATCTTCCCAGACGCGCGACACCCACACCTACCCGGAAGCTCGTCCACCCGACGGCCTCTACGACAACGCATTCCATTCGCCTGGAGCTGCCTCCTTCACACATCACTCACCCCTCCAGCGACCCCCTTCGCAGCGCCGCACCTCGGCCGGCATGGAGACCATGTCACATTCGCCCGTCTCCCCCTCAGCATACCCTCCGCTGAGTCGGGGGGCCCCCCAACACTATCCGGCGAGGTCGTCGGTAAAGGACGAGGTACGTGACACGCTCTGTGTTCCCTTATCTGACCTTGCACTAACAACATTCGCAAACAGGCTCCGCCACCAACCAGAGCCGACCCCATGTCCCTCTCCAGCATCATGTCATCAGGCAATGACGCCCCTCCTCTGGCCAAGCACCAACCTCTCTCTTCCATCAACTCCGAGCCTCCGAAAGTGAAACTCCCGTCTGTTACGCCCCACTACAACAAGCAAGAGCCATTGACCTCACCCGCTCCGTTAGAGCACATGCCGCCGGACCCGACCATGATGAATAGGAGATATGACAGCATTCCACCTGTTGCCCTGCCACCGCCACAGCGGACTGAGCCTCGCGAGATTCCAGTCCCAGATGAAGCTCAGGTGGAAGCCGAGCTGGCACACATTGAGACCCATGAGATGGGTGACGTAGATGGACCGGGCTTCGAGATCGACAGGGAGGAATTTCTGCAACGTGGTCGCAAACGCGCTCTTGAGGTCGAGCAGGTAGAATCCCAGAAGCGCAAGGTAAGCCGTCATCCATGAAAGAGCTCACAGACATCAGCTCACTGACACCTCGCAGCGTCGCCGGACCGTCACGCTTAACCGCTTCATCGATGTCTTTTCCGCCCATCGCGAGTATCTCAAGAAGAACTACGAGGAGGAGCATGGACAGGAGGCATGGCAAGTGGTGCAAAACCAGGAGATTGCCGAGGAGAAGGAGCGCAAAAAGGACATGCAACGCAAGCGTCGGCGCGAAAAGACGATTCAGAACGAAGAGGCCAAGCGTGCCGAAGCCCTCGCAAGGGCCGGCCAGGCCGAGAACGAGGAGGAGAAGGAGCGACATCTGCGTGAGGCGCAGAGGGCCGAGAAGAAGGCGAAGACGACCAGCCAACTTCTGCAAGGGAATGCGCCCAGTAAGGATATTCGAGAGGTCACGCCCCACGCGCCCAATCTCGAGGGTGGTACGATGAGTTCTTTCCAGGCGTCCGACGACCTTCTTGGAGTGGCTGGCAAGCGTAGAGGCCGTGGCGCCGGCGGCAGACTCAAGAAGAGCAAAGAGCAGAAGCAGGCGGAGAAGGACGCCGCGGCTGCTGGCCAAGCTGCTCTCGACCGAGGAGATGAACTTCCGCCCATTGCACCCCGGGAAGAAGCTCGCTTGGAAGCGCTCAAGAGTCGTAGCCAGACCGAGGACCTCGCCCCGACTGTGCTCACCTCGTATAACTCACAGGCTTATATCAACCTCTTCAATCAGATCTGGAAGGACATTGCTAGGAAGGATGTTCCCAAAGTGGTCCGTATCAAGGAGAACTCGTTGTCCACCAAGCAGTCCAATCTGCGTAAGACGGCACAGCTTGCTTCAAAGGAGGCCCGACGATGGCAGATGCGGACGAACAAGAGCATGAAGGATATCCAGGCTAGAGCGAAGAGGAGCATGCGCGAGATGCTCAACTTCTGGAAGAAGAATGAGCGCGATGAGCGCGACCAGCGCAAGATGGCCGAACGTCAAGAGCTGGAGAATGCCAGGAGGGCGGAAGCGGAACGAGAAGCGAACCGACAAAAGCGGAAACTCAACTTCCTCATCTCGCAGACCGAACTGTACTCGCACTTTATCGGCAAGAAGGCCAGAACACATGAGATTGAGCGGTCTACCGACGACAAGGACGCGGCAGTCGAAGCGCAAACCGAAGGACCGTCTCAGCCCCTCGTCAACCCGGAACAGGTTCATTCTGGGGGTGCGAAGTTGAATATCGAGGACATTGACTTCGACAACGCTGACCAGAGCGTCATTGACGCCATCGCCGCGAACAATGCCAGGAATGCCGTACAACTTGCCCAAGATCGCGCACGCGAGTTCGATAATATCGACAACAAGATGGACGAGGAGGGCGAGATGAACTTCCAGAACCCGACCAGTCTGCCGGAGCATCTCGAAGTGCCGCAACCGAAGTTGCTCAACTGCACCCTCAAAGAATACCAAATGAAGGGTCTGAACTGGCTGGTCAACCTGTACGAGCAAGGCATCAATGGTATTTTGGCAGACGAAATGGGTTTGGGCAAGACAGTGCAGTCCATCTCCGTCATGGCCTACCTCGCTGAGAAATACAACGTATGGGGTCCCTTCCTGGTCATCGCACCTGCCAGCACGCTCCACAATTGGCAGCAGGAAATCACCAAATTCGTTCCGGATCTCAAGGTGCTGCCGTACTGGGGCAGTGGCAAGGACCGAAAGGTTCTGCGAAAATTCTGGGATCGGAAGCATCCAACCTACACCCGAGAGTCGTCGTTCCATGTTCTGGTCACGTCGTATCAGCTCGTGGTCAAGGACGCCCAATATTTCCAGAAGATCAGGTGGCAGTACATGATCCTTGACGAAGCGCAAGCCATCAAGTCCTCTGAGAGTTCGCGATGGAAGAGTCTGTTGGGCTTCCACTGCCGCAACCGTCTCCTACTCACTGGTACACCCATCCAGAACAATATGCAGGAATTATGGGCGCTCTTGCACTTCATCATGCCAAGCTTGTTCGACTCTCATGACGAGTTCAGCGACTGGTTCTCCAAGGACATCGAAAGCCACGCCCAGAGCAATACGAAGCTCAATGAGGATCAGCTCAAACGTCTGCACATGATTCTTAAGCCGTTCATGTTGCGCCGTGTCAAGAAGCATGTGCAGAAGGAGTTGGGCGACAAGATCGAACTCGACGTCTTCTGTGACCTCACCTATCGCCAACGAGCATACTATACGAGCCTGCGGAACAAGATCAGCTTCATGGACCTTATCGAGAAGGCGGTCGGCGACGAGCAAGACAGTGCCACGCTTATGAACCTGGTCATGCAGTTCCGAAAGGTTTGCAATCATCCAGATCTGTTTGAGCGGGCAGACACCTGGTCCCCATTTTCCTTTGCGCATTTTGCGGAGACTGCCTCCTTCCTGCGCGAAGGGCAAAACGTTCAAGTCGCCTATTCGACGCGCAACTTCATCGAGTACCGCTTGCCACGTCTCATCTGCCGTAACGGTGGCCGCTTGGACATTCCTGGATCCGAGAATCCGAAGGCCGGCTTCAGAGGGCGCTATCTATACCATCTCATGAACGTTTGGGGAGCAGATCATATTCAAGAATCATCAAGGAACAATGGCGCCTTCTCATGGCTTCGATTTGTCGACCATTCGGCCACAGAGGTGTCGCGAATTGCCAGGAAAGATGTGTTCCAACGTGCTGTGGACTTGGGCGACAGGCAGGATCGTCTTGGGAGATTCAGCGTCCTCTATGACGAGGAGAACGGCCCTTATACTCCGAAGCAGTCCTTGTTCAACATCGCGGAACGCCACGATCGTAAGCCCCTGGCCGAGATCACCACTGAAGGATATATGCGCAACCTCCTGAATGTTTCACAGTCCGCATTCGAAGATACAGGGCTTGATCTGATTGAAAGGTGTGCCAAACCAGCTGCTTCCGCACCGCCTATCGAGCTGTACTGCTCCAGCCAGGGCGTCATTGCTGAAAAACAGCGGGTTTTCTTCAATGTCCCGATGCGGGCTGCCTTGTTTGGCACGTCTGAAAAGACGGAACAAGCAATGTTGGACGCCAAGCTTGACCTTGCAGCACTGCCCAATCGGAGCCGGCTGCCACCCCCTACGAACAAGAGGGCCAGGTACACCTACGTCGAAGTTCCTTCGATGCACCGCTTTGTTAGCGACTCTGGCAAGCTTGCTCGACTGGACTCGTTGCTCAAGGAGCTCAAGGCGAACGGTCACCGTGTATTGTTGTACTTCCAGATGACCAAGATGATCGACCTGATGGAGGAGTACCTCACCTACCGCAACTACAAGTACTGCCGGCTGGACGGCTCAACCAAGCTCGAGGACCGCCGCGATACCGTCGCCGACTTCCAGAACGACCCAAGCATCTTCGTCTTCCTTCTATCCACCCGAGCTGGTGGTCTCGGCATCAACCTCACGTCCGCCGACACCGTCATCTTCTACGACTCGGACTGGAACCCGACCATCGACTCCCAAGCCATGGATCGCGCCCATCGTCTCGGCCAAACCAAGCAAGTCACCGTCTACCGCCTCATTACACGCGGCACCATTGAGGAGCGGATCCGCAAGCGCGCGCTGCAAAAGGAAGAAGTGCAGCGCGTGGTCATCTCGGGTGGGGCGGGCGCCCAAGTCGACTTCAACACGCGGTCTCGCGAGAATCGCACCAAGGATATCGCCATGTGGCTTGCGGACGACGACCAGGCGGCGGAGATTGAGAAGAAGGAAGCAGAGCTTGCGGAGGCGGAGAAGAATGCGCCGCCGGGGAGGAAGAGGAAGAGGAAGAGGGTAGAGGCGAGCTTGGATGAGATGTACCATGAGGGTAAGTTTGACGTTTCCCTGGCACCCTTGCCCAAAGAGCAGAACAGGATGCTAACGGCTTCACAGGCGAAGGACACTTTGATACGAGTAATAAGCCCAGCGGAGCGGCGACGCCCGTGTCTGCTATGGAAGGTGGTGGGCCCGGATCCGGGAAGAGGCGCAAGGGCGGCATGTCGAAGAAGGCGAAGACGGCGAGGCAGCGGCTCGCTGTTGCGGATGGGCAGATTTAGACGATGGGGAAGGGAAGAAGAGAAGAAGAGGAGTTGAAAGGAAGAGAGCAGGGGGACCGTGGAACCCTATGTAACAACACTATCTCACCTTGTTAGTGTGAGTGCATGCACTTGCATCTGCAGGCTGCTCTTTCTTTTGTTCTGTTTGGCCGGCGTAGAAAGGGGTGGTTGGTGAGCAGGACCCGATGGGAAAGGAAGGGAAGGGGAATTGCATGGGAGGACTTATTCCGCCTCCGTCCTCGATTATTGACATGTGCGGATCGGGTTGTTTGGCGGCGTGGGGTGTATTGGATAAAATGGGATACAGTGCAGTAGTGCAGCAGTGCGCGTGTGTGTAATACTAGACTATCATTCACACTTTTCTGGGAGACTGAGTCTTTGAAGGGTCTAGTGAAGTAACACCCTGCATTGGAGCTTTTGCTATGTGTGAACAATCGTAAGCTAGCTACAAGAGGACGATTATGGAACAGACGTAGATGCTGTGTAGAGGGGATGAGAATGAACAGACGAAGCCGAGCATTGGGGAAACTTGTAGGTATCGCGGACACGACACATGACGCAGAGGCGACGAAGCGTACATTAGCAATTCGAAGAATCATGACGAACTTAGTCATCCCTGTGAGACGAAACGCCAACTCACGCTCGCCAGGGCAAAGAATACCAAGTTCCCAGGGTTCCCTTCATGACATTTGACAATGACGCATTGGACGCCGCTTATGCCGACCCATTGAATTGGGAAACATACGACACCACATTGGAACAATTGGACCTCTCTAAAGAAATTCGCCGCCACCGTAAAGCAGAAACGTACAAACAATGAAGGCCAACTCACCTGCCGGCTCTCCTCCGCCGGATACAGCATGGGCGGCCTACACATCCTGCGGCAGCTCCAATTCAGCGATGGAACCAGCTGGATAGCACGGCTGCAACTCCAGAGACCTACGTCGGACTCGATTCAGCGCGTGCCATCGCACTGAACACGCGAAGTGGAAGTACTGTACTATCGATGGTCCTGTAATTCGATACTGTTACACATCTAGCGCGCCTGACATATCCGTCCGGTATACATGTAGAGAAAAATAGACGACCATAAACGCCGTGCGCCAACTTGTAGAACTGCGGGAAGATCGAGGAAGAAAATTCTCGAATAATAGGAAAGCCGAGATGTAAATAGGTATGTTGCAATACAACAAGGCCAAGCAAGAGAAGAGGAGACGCACATGTGGAGAGGAAACCGCACACACACATGGTCTTCTTCGAACCTGGACACCAGGAACGAATCCCTTCAATCAGAAGGAGATAAGATAATAGAAGAAGGGAACCCAAAAATCCCATATGAAAAAAAGGGAAAACTTGCGCCCTCTATGCAATACCGACGAATTTCCAACACCCACCTCCATTCCCCTGTGGTTTCTCCCCACTCTCTTCTTTTACCCCCTATGACTTCAGTCCATCCCTCATGCTCTGGCTACTAGCCGACACGGGCATCATCGGCATATTATGCGTAGGCAGCGTATCCTTCGGTTTCCTCGACTGCCTCACCTTGGCCAACGCGTACACAATCCCCGACACGAACCCCACAAAGATGGCACTCACACTCCCGAACGTGACCGGCGCGTCGAAGAAGATCAACCCGCTAATCGCAATGGGGAGCTTATTCAGGGCGCCCACCATGCTGTAGGTCGTCGACGAGGTGACGCGGACGCACCAGGCGGAGGTGTAGGAGATGAAGACGGAGGAGAGGCCGGAGATGACCATGGCGAGGATGATGGAGTTGCGTTGGTCGGGGGGGAAGTTTTTGAGGATGTTGGCCGAGGACCAGTCCTCGATGAAGAGCGAGGCGACGAGGAGGATGGGGATGGTGAGGAGGTTGTTGTAGTACATTGCTGCGGAATCGTTAGAGGGATCTTTTATGTATATGGGAGAGCGGGCATACTGTCAAAGTCTTTGAAGTTGGTCAGCTTGATGCGCTTGCGCATGCCGAGGACGTAGGAGGCGGTGCAGAAGCAATTGAACAGCATCCAGAGGTATCCGGCATTGAGGGTTGATATGGCGTCGGTCGCTTGGGTAGTGGCTTCCCCAATGGTGCCCAGCGCATGGCGGATGTCTGCCCATGCAGCAATGATGGAGCTTATGACCATGAGACCAAAGGAGAAAAGCGTCATGGGCGTGACGGAGCCGCCGAACCAGAGGACCTCGCCGTATGCGATTAGGATGATAGTAAGGTTCTTGAAGATGGTGTAGACGGGAATGGAGAGGAATTTGAGGGCCTTGGTGCCGGTGTAGATCATGCCGATAAGGAGGAGGGAGATGGGGAACCCTGGGACGAGTTAGCATTCGTCCTGATACCAGTATGTCCATATCAAGTACATTTCTTCGCCTCGTCGCTGTTGAAGTCCCGATATGTGATTACGCCAGCAGTCTTACACGTCTGGATCGCAACGACGCACACGACAGACTACAGCGGGGTCAGCCAAAGGCCACGTCCGATCCAACCTCCAGAGGTAACACCAGGCTTACCTGAACGCAGAGCAGGAAAAAATTCAGGTTGAAGTCCACGCCCGACAGAACGTATTTGTTGGTCACGGTCATCAATATCGAGGAGCCGCAGTACGAGAGGATGGCGATCATTGAGTTCTCGGTCAAGGAATGCGATCGCGAGTTGCGCATGACGGGTGAAGGGGCGCGGGCATAGGCGTCGCTCCGCTCGGGGATGTCTATCTTGTAGTCGTCCCTTTTCTTGTCGTCGGCCATGGTGGAGAGGCTCGCGGGAGTGCGATGAGGAGGCTGCGACTTGGGTGGATTCCGGGGGTCAAAGGAGCGTACGGAGGGAGATGAACGAGTGACGAAGAGGCGCTACCACAGTACTCGAACCGTCTACCGGAGGGGAAGTGGAAGAGAAAGGAGCCGCACCGAACAATCGACGGGTTTTGTCAGACACGGAATCCTATGATGTGCACGGAGCTGACAATGAGGGTCCAACGGTCGATGTTAATTTTACAATGATGGACGGGTGCCAAGCCACCCCTTGCCCGCAAATCCCTGGGCTCCACTGCATGTGCCCCTGCCGGCGACGCGTCGGCGAGTACGTGTTAAGGGGGCGCATGGTGGGTTAGAAAAGATTAGGAGTACGATTCCGATATTAACTCCTGCCGTCGGCCCTTATTCTCAAACATACGTTCTGACATTGGGGAAACTAGTTTTTCGACTTCAACTTCACGGTCACGTGATCGAAGATTTGACCTCACTCCCTTCCCCTTCCCCTATACCTGGCCCAACGCTCCTATCCAAACTCAACCAGTCTTCCCAATAATGGCGTCTCTAGACTCCAAAGTCGCCGCCATTGTCGATAACGCCACAAAAGATAACCATGACTCAGACGACGAAGATGCTCTGATAGCTGCGCTCGAAAACGACGACAGCGAGCTGGATGCGTTTCGCGAGCAGCGTCTGCAGCAGCTCCATGCCGAATACAATCGGGCGAAGCAGTTGAGGGCGAGCGATCATGGGACGTATGCTGAGATCAAAGATGAGAAAGTCCTATTGGATATCACGACCAGTACCAAGAAGTGCGTGGTGCACTTTTTCAAGCCGGATTTCGGGAGATGTAGGGTGATGGATGGACATTTGGAGGTGAGTGCCATAATCGAAAACAAATATCACTTAATCTCTCTGTTCATGTTGTTATCTCTCTTCTTCATTTCTTTTTTTTTTTTTTTTTTTTTTTTTTTCCTACTCTGATATTGTCCCGCATCCCTCTCAATTCCCATCTCATACCTATCAGTCCCTCGCCCCCTCGCACTACGAAGCCCGCCTCCTAAAAATAAATGTCGACAACTGTCCCTTCCTCGTCACCAAACTCAAGATCCAAGTCCTCCCCTGCGTCATCGCCTTCATAGACGGCATAAGCGTAGACCGCATCATTGGATTCGAAGGCCTGGGCCGCACGCCAGACAGCTTCACCACGCGCGATCTGGAAGCCCGGTTGATTCGTGCGGGCGTGTTCGAAAGGCAGAAAGTGGGTGAAGAGGAGGAGACGCAGGCCGGGTGGAACGTCAGGAGGGGAAAGGCGAAGGAGGAGGAGGATGACGACGATGATTGGGATTGAGCGAGTCATACGGTGATCCTGCATTTATCTATAGCTCACTGAGGGTTTCGAAGCGCATCAAGCCACATCTTCCCTCTTCGCAGATGGGAAGAGGACGGCAGTAAACGGAACACCATTCCCCGGCCGCAAGAGCGCTCAAAAAACGGTGCTGCGAATGCCGGTAGTTTGTACCACACAAAGCAAGTCAGCAAAGCCATGATGAGGCGAAACTACTGGGGTGGATGGAAAGACACCTCAGAATTGTCCATGCAGGTACCTTGCTGTGGCTGCACAGGAACTTACAAAGAAGCAGTATTCTCACAGCAATGATCAATGTCCTATGTTCCAAATTCCCTTGCTTTGTTCAATTGTTTCCTGTTGTCACGTTCGTCAGTGCCTCCCAGCAATACAATGCCAATCTCCTGGCCTTTGACAGCAGCAGACCGGCAGCCCAGGACAAACGCATTGTTCTCCTTGTCCTAATTTTACACTGGCCAAATCACTCGACGGTTGCTTGGATCATTTATATTGCCATGCCTCTGCTATTTGATAAAGTAGCTCTTGGAATCTTCGGTCTATCGAGATATCGCTTTTTATCATTCGACTTCACATATCATACCCGCCAGGTTGAAGTCTCTACACTTGTCTTACTCGTTCTCGTCCCATCCTTGGTACAAACAAAACCAAAATCAATGCACTGTAGCACACACTACCCCTTAACAAACCCACACTACTAGGGATCGAGCACCGCACCAACAGCCACAATGCCGCCCAAAAAGCCCGAACCCAAGAAAAGAACCACCACCCGTCCCATCGAACCCTCAGCGGGTCAGATGCTCCGCCAAACCCAAGCTCCCCATTTCACGGTCGCTCCGCCTGAGCAGTTGCCACGACCCCGTGTCGAGAGCTGGGAAGAAATTTCCGCCCGGCTCCAACGCGAGGAGGCTGCCGAAGTGAAAAAGAAGAAGGAGAAGGAAATCCAAGAGAAGTATGCCAAACAAAAGCAAGCAGCTAATCCTAACTTACGCACCTTGGAAATGAAAGGCAGCGCTCTTGGGCCGTTGGAAACTGACGAGGAAGTGGCAGAGCGTGAGCAGAGGGAGAGGGAGGAGGCCAGGAAGAAGAAGATACCACCGAGAAAACAGGGAGAGGTGTTCATGGGACTGTTGGCGGAAACTGAGCGGGATGCACGTGATTCTATTCAGCGTGATGCTGAGAAACGTGCTGCTGCAGCTGCTTATAATAGTAGGGTAGCGCGTCCTTCTTGTTCTCCTCCTCCTGCTACGAACCTAAGGGAGGTTGAGGAGTATGATCCCACGCAGCCTCTCCTGAAAACGCGCGACACCGGACGGCGCGACACGTTCCGGACGTGCAGTCGATGCACTAGGGATACCCCATGCGACCTACATTGCAGACGATGCACCAAAGACCGACAATGTGGACTGCATTGTTGGCGATGTTCTAGAGATCGACCATGCGAGCGCCACTGCAGACGATGTACTGAGGAATGGCTATGCGAACAGCACTGCAGGCGGTGTACCTGGAATCGCCCCTGCGACCAACACTGTCGAAGATGCTATAGGGGCCGTCCGTGTGAGCGACACTGCAGGCGGTGCAATGCGGACAAACGCTGTGAGCAACACTGCACACGATGCAGTCAGAACCGACAGTGCCACTACCACGGCGCAGCCCCTCGACGCATGGTAGACTTCAATATCTGTTTCTGTGCTCTTAGAAGAATGGAGCTTCATTGGGATCTTGACGACCCCGACAACGCTCGTGGGACCTGGGAAATCCGGTTAAGGGATATGCTGCGTCCAGGCCAAACCAGGCTAGAGCACGATCAAGAGTGCAAAGATGTATGCATTTCTCCTTATCGCATCGGTAGGTTAGCGGACCGTCTGATGGCGGAGTTCGAGAATGAGAATAGGCGGATGGAAGAGTTAGGACGGAATCGATCGCAGTTGCCTAGATGGTGGAGACCCCTGAAAGCGTCTCGATCGAGGGTTACTGAGGAGATTCAAAGGCTTGCCTTGCCCCATGATCAGCGCATTCGGAAGGAATTCAGGGAGGCGCAGCGCCTGAAGGAGGAGGAGGAACAAAAGCAGAAGCAGGCAAAGAAGAGAGAGGAAGATCGGAAGCGGGCAGAGAGGAGAGAGGCGAGGGAGGAGAAGAAGAGGCACGAGGAGGAGCAGAAGAAGAGGGCCGAGGAAGAGCAAATGGAGGAGGAAGATACAGCAGCCGAGAAGAAGCAGCAAGAGGAAAACAGCCAGGAAGGGGAGGATTCGAGCGGCCGAAATGGTCGCTCTTCATTCCCGCCTGAAGATATCTCACGGAAGCGAAAGCGATCCGCATCCTTCTCCTCCTCCTCTCCCACCCCTTCCAAGCGTAGACGCACATCTGCATCTCCTGAAGCGGTTGCAGCATCCCATTCGGCTCCAGAGGACCCAGTTCGTGAGACCCCTTCAGCAAAGCGTAAACGGTCTGCATCTCCGCCTTCCCCTGATGCACCGTCCAAGCGTACCCGCAAATCGGTCTCTTCTGAACCCGTCGCTGTATCACCATCCGGAGCCCCAGAAGACCCAGTCCCTAAAGCCGCTTCGCCGAAGCGGAAGCGCGCGGAAGCGTCAGATTCATCCAGCTCGAAACGGGCACGCACTTTCAGCCCCTCTCCTGTGTCAGAGAAACCCATGTCTCCGAAGCCCAGCCGGGGAGCTTCGCCAAAACCAGCTTCCGAGGCCACTAAGGCCGCTACGCCAGAGCCTACAACTGGAGAAGTTTCTCCGCCGCTCAGTGCGAGGAGGGAAACCGGGTCACAGCAGCGTCTGCGATCATCAATCAAACCATCATCATCGAGAAGGAAAAAGGTACACTTCACTCCAGAACTTGAGGCTGCGCCAGAAATGGACCGTCCGAGGCTGAAGTCTTTGCCTGAGGCTTCCCAGTTCGTCCAGGACACGGTGGAGGTTGAGGAAGACGAGGTGGTAGGAGAGTCTGTAGAGACTGACGAAGAGGATGCGGAAGAGATTGCCTCTGCGTCTGAGGAAGAGGAAGCGGAAGCTGATGCGACCGACCATCCGTCATCATCGGAGACAGACTCGGTCCTTGGCGATGAAGATGATGCCTCCCTTTTTGGGGACGATGATGACGACTCGCTCTTTGGGGATGGCGAATAGGCCAGGCCAGGCTTCAAGAAGGTGAGTGTGTACGTGATAGGTAAGTTCTGAAGACCGATTAGAATATGAGATTTTGTTTCTGGATTCGCAATGTATGAGAATACGTATAATATAGAGATTGAGCTTGTAGTGGCCAGCGGTCCGTGAAGAACATCTCTTAAAGGAATTCGGTTGATAGATTCTACGTACCAGTCAATCTGTGGCCCCAGAGTTGTACCGCGAGAGTTAGGCCACGTGTGCTGAGTCCCCGCAGACTTGACATGACTTTCAGGATCTCTCAGGCACAAATAACAACTCTCAGCGCAGAAGACATGTTTATTAGCGGCTGCGGCTCCGTAGGATTGGTTAAGGGCTGTTTTGACTCTTGTCAAATCCGACTGAACTACCCTGCACTTACTCCACACTACGGGTGACTAAGTCTAGCAACCCCAAGGCCAACGGTCACAATACACCCGTGTAAGTCTCAAAGAGACACTAATAACTGTATTAGATCTTAATCAACCTCAGACATCTACGCTTCTTTCAAGTTAGTGAAGCCTACCGTGAATCGTTTTATTTACTGTAAGCTAAGCTATAGCGGAATGCAGTCCTACAGATCCTTATATAATGCGATCTTTTCGTTTTGCAACGAAACAGGTCCCAATTCTTTGCTAGAACTGGTAATATTCTGTCACCCCCGGGGGGCTATCAGGCGAGCCTTCACGGAGGAGCAGACATCACGATTTTTACTTTGCCATTGATCCTGGATTCCGATGACGAGAAGACTACATTGTTGCACTGGACTGTACCACTAAATCCCTCTCATCCATGTCCATGCCCGTCACCGCGAAGTATGCTTGTCCATTGAGATCATGTCCACTAGAGATTCGCGACCCAAGCATCCAAGGCATCCCCCCTCTTTTGAGGCGCAATCAGTAATCCTCCAGCATCTCCTCTATCTCCTTCATCCTCTGAGCATCCAAATTCAACGGCCGCACCTTCAGCGCCCCCCTATCCCTCTCCTCACTCGTCATCTCAATCGGCCTATCCAGCACCACCGCCCACCCCTCCCACACCGCTCCCCTATCCGTCTCCGCCATCATCCCCGGAGAGACGCGCCACCGCTTCGACAGCAATTCCTCCCTGTCTGTAGAGCCAGCGTGCTGGTACATGAACGAAAGCGCTTGCATCAACTTGTCGTACGCGCTACCATGGCCGCTATGACCCCGTGGCATCGGAGCTTTACCCTTGCCCTTGCTGGTGTATGTCCTGGGAGGGCATCCGAAACGGGGAATGTACCTCTCGATGAGCTGGTAACTGCCGTCGATCATTTTGCGGCGGAAGATGGAGCCGATGTTTGCGGAGAGGAAGATGGCGCGGGAGAGTTCAATTGTGCCCGTGTTCATGTCTTCGATGCCGAGCATGAGGGCATCGGTTCGTTCTCCTGAGTTATCCTTGGGCCTGTCCGTGTCCATGGCATCGTTGTCTTGGTCACCGTCCTCGCCACCTGGAAGGGTGTTGCGAGGGAGGAGGATGGAGGGAAAGTGAATGCAGATGGTGCGCGGCTGTGAACTCTCTGGAGACCTGACACGGTAAGGGTGTATGATACTGCAGGCATGAGCTCTACCGGAGCTCGTGGCCATGGTTGAGGAGGTTCTAAGAGGAGAAGGGAGGCTACCTCGCTGGATACCTGGACGAGGAGGCGGGAAACCTATGCTCGGAGGGGGTGGAAGAGGGAGATTCTGACTTGAAGGGCCGGCGGCAGTCGAAGGTGAAGGGGTCGTTGCGATTACGGGAGAGGTGAAGCTATTGGCAGCAGCACTGTTGGCAGAAGGGCCGCGTAAACCCGGAGTCAGATGTGGACGGTTCGGGGTCGCTGTTGGCGAAAGACTACCTGACGGGGTGCCACTGAACGACAGCCCCTGCAAACCTGGTGTCAACAGTGAGTGGTTCGGAATCGGTGAAACGGCCGAACGCTGCTGATGATGCTGATGCACTTGTGTAGCCGGCAAGCTATTGTGTTGCAGGGACTGCTGCTGCGACACAGTGGGAAATGGGCCCTGGGCTCTCAAAGTGGGCGGCGCTGTGACAGTGATGCCGGGATTGTTTGCCATGACTACAGGTGGAAGCAGTTGTGGGCCTTGTGCTCCAGTATTTGCAGCTACGGGCTGCATGAGGGCGGATATCTGTAGCATTGCGTTTGTTGGTGCTGCGAGAGGAGCAATATCTGCCACCGCTGCACTCGATGCAGCCTGGGCCGGCGGCAGTGAAGCGACCCCTGCATGAGATGGTCCAACATGCGTCCCAGCAGGAGATATTCCAGCAGAAGTACCTACAGAATCACGAGCTTGGGCTTGTGCAGCAGCCCGAGCGGCCTGGTGGCGCGCCAACACCAGCCTAAGGTGATTGAGCAACGAAGGGGCTAGACGAGCCGCCTGCGCAGGCGTGAGCTGCTGTAAATACGTTGCGAGGTTCGAATTCGATGCGGATGCCAATGTCGCAGTTGTGGGACTAATGGCGGTAACGGAGGTGTGTGGAGTGACATCCATAGGGTCACTGCTCCCACCAAAGCTGGTGTCACCGTCTGCATATCCTTCCTCGTCCTCTGACATTTCATCATCGCCATCAACATCCTCTTCTGTACGCACGTTGAGCTGAGATACTGCGGCGGAGAAAAGCCTGGATTTGAGGTAGGGGGCCAACTCTCCCGGTACTTCCGTGATGGGGTCCACGGCCTCCGGGAACTCGAAAGCTTCATTATTTCTCCTGGGACTTATACTGTGCGTGTTTCCTCGAAATGCGGATGAAGCCGTGTGGGGTATTAGCGGAGCAGGTACCTGGAGTGTACTTGACGAACCCTCGGTGGCCGTATTGAGGTCCATAGCTTCCACTTCTGCGCGATGTGCCGCTTGCTGTGCTTGATAATCCAGCCTTGCATTCATCAGTGCCTCCACAGACTTATCAAGCTTTGTAACCTGGCCCCGCATCTCAAGTAGTTCTCGATGAAACCACTTGTCAGTCCTGTAGTGCTTGAAGCCTCCACCTAGCCCGTCCTCAGGCGTATCCATCGGATGGTCTTTTTGCCCGACGACGTAATTGTCAATCTGTCTTTCCGACATACCGGCCTCCTTGAGCAGACTGAGCGCCAGCTCGCGCGATTTGAAGCAGGCAGCGTGGTACCTGGTGCGCGCTAGATGATCCCCCGCGGGCGGCATGTTGATGACCACCGACATTGGCAAATCCACTTTCGGCGCCTGAAGACCAAACCTCTTCTCTCCGTATTGTCGACGCTCACTAAACTCTTCGTCATCCTCCCCTGGCACCGGGTCCCGCACCGCGTTATTGTGTGTTTTGGGATGTCCGTGGGGCAGAACAACCGGAGGGCGTTCAAACGCCCAAAGGTTGGGGATCTCCTTCTGCATAGCGCATTTCAAGGCATAACCGTCTCCCTCGTAATAATCCAGAAACTCGTACAGAATCTCGATGATACTCGGTACTTTGTTCGGCTCCGCCTGGAAGATGTCGAGCAAAACTCTCAAGACTTCCTCGTATTTGGCTAGCTCGGGATCGAATCGCCGACGTCCGAGGGGTTTGTAGAATTTCTTATCTTCACGCTGGAGCCTCGGTGACGGGCTTGAAGCTGATGGAGCGGGCGGTACTGTTAATCTGTCCGTCCACAACCGGGGTCTCTTGAAAGCCAAGCTGCGATCGCCGTCCTCTGACTTGTCGACTTTCCACTGTACTAGCCAGCTCCACAGTTCCTCGCCGGTTTCCATAGAGTATCGATCCGTAAAGTCTTGTATTAGTGCGGTGAAGATATCGAGCGGGATGCCTATCGCATACACGGTGATGTACTGCTCATAATCCTCGTGAGGCACGGGTATTGGAAACGGCTCGACGTTGCCTGCGACATCTTGGAGCTGCAGGTAGCGATCGTCAAACAGATCCGGGACGACCCCGTGTGACGCCATAGTATTGCAAGGGAGATTCGCTGGAAATAACGAAGGAAAGAGAAGGAAGGTTGGAAAACACAGTGTATTGTGATAGGTTCAAAATGAAAGAGTTTTTCTGAAGGTGAAGTTGAGGTCGCAGAAAGGGCTTGGTCCGTGCATTGTTGATGTAGCGATGACAATAGAAAGTTGAGTGGGTGTGATGAAAGTGAAGATGAAAGGTGCGGGCAAGTCAGGAGAAGAGAGAAGAATAGGGCACCACCAAATGACAGTGAGAAGCGCTGGTGCGTGCCTTTTTGGGTTCGATCGTAGCAGTCCGGAGACGGGCCCCGACACGCAGTCTCCGGGTCTTCATATACTGCATCTCTCGCACCGACCTGCATCCACAAAGCTAAATGGGTATCTCCGCACGAGAAAAGCCACCAGTTCCACTTCTTACAGCAATCCACGCTCGTGGCCGTACCTATTTCGTCTCTCTTATCTTCTCCAGAATCCCACTGACCTTGTCCTCCGCATCTTCTCTTACTCTCCTCCAGTCGGTCTCATACATTGTTCGCACTGCTCCCTCCAGTTTCCTATTCCACATGTCCTTCAATGTTTCTGTCAATCCTACCGGGGTTTCCCTGGGCGTCGGCTCCAGCGCGGGTGGTTGTGGTTCGACAAGTGTGGAGAGGACGAGCCGCTGTTGGCGGAGCAGCGAAGCTTGCGTGGCGCGGTTCTTCTGGTGGAGCGCGACAGTCAGGTACAGGACGGCAGAGGTGAGCGTAAATCCGCCGAGCTAATTTACGAGTTAACAAAGCGAAATCATGGCATTCAAGCTGTGCGACTCACAAAACCCGTGGTGAAGCCCATGACGGCCTGGATTTGTTCGGCGGAGAGGGATGATGGTGGCCTATAAGCTGGAATTGGGGTATGGATCTGTAGTAGTGAATGATGGGATGTGGTCAGGTCCAAGAAAGACTTGTGATACGGGCCGGGCCGAGGCTCCAGCGGATACGGAGCAGGCAGGCCCCGACTACGCGGCTTTCTCCATCCAACTGAGCGCTTCCCTGCACTTCCTGTACCACCACAGGTTTCCAAGTCCAACTGAGCAGCCAGGAGACGCAGGATATAACAGGCGTTGCCATGAGCTGTGTAGCGCCTCCACTAGTGTAGATAGAATAAGCATCAGACGAAGCTCTACCAATGGCCAAGATCAGATGGTTGACAGTTGAGTTGCGCTGACTAGGTAACCTAGCCTACGGGAGTTCAATCGCACGTGAAAATGTTTCTAGCCTTTGCAGCTTCTAAACAGGAGTTGCACTACTTTTCCCAACGACATGTTTGGTGTGAGGTCGTTTACCTGATAACTCGTCAGGGAGAATGGAGTGTATTCGGCCCAGGAATGTGAGCAAGAAGCTAGAACCAAAGCTTCACAAACACAAAGGAGCCGCTGCAGTTCCCATCGTTTCAGAAATGCGTACGGAGTAAAAGCCTCAATATGGTGCTGGGAGGCCTCTTCCTATGTGCTCGCTGTATAGCTGATGGGACAAAACAAGTCGATGACGCGCTCCACCAGGTCGATCTCTGCTGGCGACGGATCTGGGTCTGATAAAAGTGGCGCATCTGGCCGTGCCATCCCGCTGGAAAAAAGTCGGTCAGCCTGGTAGCAAAGTTCAAACGTCTCATCATTGCGCAGTTGTTGTAGGCAAAGTCGGATGAAAAAGAGCATCTCCATTGTAGAGAAGATCCGCGCACCCATACAGCACCAGTCCCTTTTTGCTACAGAGTACACAGTACTTCGTATATCAGAGAATATAGCTATAAATATGCTCGATAACGGAGCCAAAAATGGGATGGCGCGGGGCCGGAACGTGCTCAGCCCTGAGACGGCGAAGGAGCGCCAAGACTGCTCCCTTTCGCTCGCAACATTTCCGCTTTTGGCCGTTGCTCCCTTTCCCTTGGCAAGTCACTTCTCCTTCCCCTCGCAGACCTCTGCACCCCATCAGCAAAGCGCCCGTACGCCTTGTGTGTCGCGAACGCCTAGGCCTGCGACCTCGCTCGTTACCACCCACCTGTCCTTTCCTCCTTAGCATGCCCGCATAGCCAACCCACATTCACCAGAAGTCGCTCGCTCATCAACACCACCTTAGAATGGGTAAGCCGTTGTCAGTAGACGCGCTCAACTACGCTTGGCTGACAGCCTGCAGCAGAGAAACGTCCCTCTATCGAGGGCCTCGTCGACAATGTTGACCCTCGAGAATCCCACGAACTGCAGGAACTCCCAAAGTATGAGCACGAGAGCGAGCCTGCGCCAATCCCCCTCAAGGAGAAGCTCATCACCTGCTTCTGGATTGCGCTCAACACCTTCTCCACGCTCGGCCTCATCTTCTTAAGCAAGCGGTAGGCTCAATGCATTGTACTCGGGGTATGCGGGCACTAACCATCATGTAGGGTATTCAGCGATGAGCAATTGCACGCATGCCAGCTCATGGTTGTCATGTGGCACTTCACGGCGACCGGCCTCGTCCTCTACATTTCGACCAAAGGTCCGTTCCGCGCCTTTAAGGCCCTTCGCCTCAATCCGTGGGATATGCTTCCCGTCTGCGCCTTCTTCGCTGGATACGTTGTGCTTGGGAACCTCAGCTTGACATACAACTCGATTGGTTTCTATCAGCTATCCAAGGTCATGACGACGCCGTGCGTTGTCTTGATCAACTTCGTGCTGTTCCGCAAGACCGTTACGCGCTACATGCTCGCTGCCATTCTGGCGACATGCATTGGAGTTTCCTTCACCATCAACGAGGCCGCAAAGACACAGCTGTTTGGTGTCATCATTGCGACTCTGGCTTTCTGTTCCACGGCCCTGTACCAAATCTGGATCGGCAAGAAGATCGAGGATTTTGGTGTTTCCGCTCCTCAGCTCCTTTTGAACCAGGCTCCTATTTCGGTCCTCCTCCTCGTTCCTTTTGTCCCATTCTTCGACAAGATCCCTGACCTAAGTATCGTTCCGACTAATATCCTCTACTCCGTTTGCGCATCCGGTATCATGGCATCGTTGTACAACCTTTCGCAGTTCCTCATCATCGGCCGAACTTCCGCATTGACGTTCAACATTGTCAGCCATCTCAAGACCATTCTGATTCTCTCCATTGGGTGGTATAGTGAGGGCAAGGTCCTCAGCACAAGAGAATGGTTCGGAGTCCTGCTGGCTCTTGGTGGTGGCTGGGTGTACTCGCACCTGGCGCTTAAGGCGAAATCTCAGCAGCGCAAGTAGGGATAAGCGCTCGCGGGCTACGGGTTGCGTTGCTACATCATATATGTGGGCACTCTAGAGCAGTTGGATAGCTCAATGCGACTGTAGGATGACCACTATTTCCTCAATTCGGTTTCCTTTTTTGGGGGTCTCTTGCTTATAGATGATGATGATAGGTTATAGGGGGTTTTCAAGAACGGTCTGCTTTGCTCTGGTTGCTTTGGTAGGGTAGACGACATGGTTTCCAGACGGTCACCCATTTCATTTTACGCATCTCGAGTTATGGGGCGTTCAGGACTTGTTCGTTTGAGCAGAGGCAGGCTATTGAACAGCATCTAGGGATATTTGATGTGCAACCTCTCGGTCATGTTGACATTTGGACTCATCGCAAGCCACAAATCATCGGAATCCGCCTTCTCCCGCTGGTGAGCGACTTGCCGCTGGCATCCGCGGGAGGGCGAAGTCGATCATTGTGGTCAGTTGGACATGCATATTCACAGCCGTATATCGCATTCTCAGCTGTACTGTACAGCAGCGCCTCCACCAATAGGATGCGTGGATTTTATCACGTTCGTGTCATGTGATACGCCTATACACCGGTCATGTAGAAGCTAAGCCTCGCTGTAGGGCAGACTAGGCTACTTGGTAATTCCAACTAGGGAGAGATGGTAATGAGGCTGTGGCTCTGTCTGGCTCGGTGATGTTGAATGTGATCTCACTGATGCCTGCCAGGTTTACGAGATCTGCCTCGGTTCGCACTTCGTATCAAGCGTTTGAGGCTGTGCATTGCAGTGAGTATATAGAGTGGTGGATACGTGCTATGTTCTCTTTCAGCCTATCTTATATTCTTCGTTTGGAAGGATATCACCCATCTCAAAGGCGAATCTTACAGACTCCAGGCATGCTATTGGCTTGACATCAAGGCGACGACGACTTTCGATACCACGACTCCGAAAGTCCAGCTCTGCTGAAAGAAATTGCGCCCGTAACGACTGAGCCCGAAATCCACATCTCCCCGATCCGGGGCTTCGAGCCCTCTTCCCGCTCAACGAACAATCCCCAAACGTTGCTTTCGTCTGCGAGAACACCCCCTTACCGGTATCCACCATGGGCTGCCTCCCCAGCAAAACGCGCGTCTCCAAGGAGCGAAAAGCGGAGTTCGATGCCTTCGATGCCGAAACGAGGGCCATGGAAGCGGCCGCCGTCTCCAACTACCCGTATCTCCAACCGGAACCCCCTCCCAATCCCACCACTGATCCTACGGAACCCAAACCCGTGCAAATTGAGGCGAGGAGCAGCAGGGAGGAATTCATAGCGGAGTGGAAAGAGCGGGAGCGGGCGGCCAAGGAGCGCGAGAAGCAGCAGGCGGCGGTGAGGAAGGCGTATGCTACCCGTACGTCGGCGACGACGACGGGAGCGAGTAGGTATCCTAGGGGTTATTATTATAGTACGAAGACGGCGAGTAGGTATGGGGGTGGAGGTGGAGGATGGGATGGTGGTGGTGGGGAAGGAGGAGGGTGTGGAGACGGGGGAGGAGGGAGTGGCGGGGGAGGAGACGGTGGTGGTGGAGGAGATGGCGGAGGAGGAGGAGGTGGTGGTGGTGGTGGTGGTGATTGAGTACGGAGTGGGTTATAAGGGTAGGGGCAGATTATAGGGCAGGGCAAGCACTTTAAACCTTTGGTAACTGTCGTTAGACACCCCCGGGCCTTCTAAAGGTCTCTGGTAGCTAGGCAGCTGCGAGCGATTTCGTTCCAATTCTGCCATTCACCTACCCACTCTCGAGTTCCGCCATGGGGCGCTGCTATGCCCGCCTAACAAGGCGAATCATATTTATATATGTTACTTGCTCTCTTCTACGATTATATAACGAATGTAAACCTTGAATCTTATTAAGTTTGAGTGGAGAAGGCAGTAGTCAGACTGCCCATCCGCTGCAGGTTAACAAGCCTGCCCAGCACATCTTCATACGTACTTGCGTTGGGGAGGCGGTAGGATGCCAGCCGTTTTGCGGTCTTAGAGCTTGGCCCCCCCTTAAGAGCAGATCTTTTACACGTTTGTATACGTTTAGGTGGCGGTAGCATTCTCGCAGTCTCGCCAGTCTCGGAGTTTGCCTGTCTCATGGGTAGATCTTTTACACGTTTGTATACGTTTAGGAGGCGGTAGCATTCCCGCAGTCTTGGACTTTGCCCGCCTGAAGGGCGGTGGATTAATAGGCCGACTTGCCCTAAGCTCAGTCGATGCTGATATTGACGTTGCTGCCCCAGGGTGTAGTTGAACGAGTGGCACCGGCAGTGACGACACTTGTACCCGGGACAGCACCTGCGTCAAATACACGATTGCTTACCGGGTGATTCTTCCATGGCGGCTCACGGGAGCATCGAGGGCCTTGAAGAGGTTGCTGGCCGCTCACGACAGCACCAAGGGCCTGGAAGACGTCAGGGTTGCTTGGTGGTTCCTGCATAACCGCTGACGGGAGTAAAAATGGATAGCAAACCCTTGAGGGCATTTGGCTTGTCCTCCAGATCAAAGACTTCATAATAACTGATCGATTTTTACTCAATAAGCGGCAGGCGGTATGTTGTAGTAAAAGAAAGAACAAAAGTGAAAAATCAAAAAGAGAATCATTGGTCACTACGAGGGTCGAACTCGCGACCTTGGCGTGTCACGCGATTGTCACATTATTAGCACCACGCTCTAACCAACTGAGCTAAGCGACCGATTTATGGTTTTGTTGTATGATAAAATCGTTGAAAGCAATACTTATATCGTAAAATATTTTTCTTTTGTATACCGCACTTCATGTACCCCTGGAGAGTGTCACCCAAACGGATTAACGTCATTGCCAAGCCAACGTCAAGTCAGATCAGGAATCTTGAGAAAAATAACCATGGATCCAATCTCACGGGTTAAATTTCCCGATCTACTACTACTCCTATAATCACTTCTACTCCTTTTGGTCGCTGCTGCGACATTTATCATTTTTCGTTGTGACTGTCGGCAACACTTGCCAGGACGAGCTTGTAGGGACAGCTCTGGTAGCCTCCTCCTATCCCCTATCGCGATTCCACCAAGGTCGCAGGGTGACGTGATCGGCGATCTCGCAAACAGCCATTCCGAATCCACTCTTCGGCATTATCGCACGCCGCGGATACAATTCCTCTCCACGCAGCCTTCAGAGCGTACCGAGTTATCACCCAGCACCGCAGCTGAAGCTCTGTACCTGATGCCCCCTAAACGCAAGCGGTCCCTCACTCTGTCCTCTACCACCACACGCTCCGCTATGAATATCCCGCAGCCTTCCTCGCGGGACGCATCAAGCGAAGATGCCGAGGATCTCGTTCTCCAGGAAGTCATGTCCGAAAAGGAGCGTCGAGGCGATTCACACGTCCCCTCGAAACGTGCGCGTCCGGCGAAAGCTAGTGGCGAGGATGCCGACGACAACGATAGCAGTGCAGATGAAGGCGTAGCAAGAAAGAGCAGGCGTACATCCAATGGAGGTAAAAACGAGAAGGAAGCTGCATACGAACGAGCAGAACATGGAGAGAACGGTGAAGCCGGAAGCATGCGGATGCCCGATCCACCCAGGGCTGGGTTGGTCGACCCCAAGGGCTACAAAACCAACCCTCCGCCTGTTGGACGACCAGTTCGAGTATATGCTGATGGCGTTTTTGACCTGTTCCATCTTGGCCACATGCGTGCGCTGCAGCAGGCAAAAACGGCGTTTCCGGATACCTATCTCATTGTTGGAGTCACAGGAGACAAGGAGACGCATCGCAGGAAAGGTTTAACTGTGCTCTCGGCTAAGGAGCGAGCGGAGAGCGTACGCCACTGCAAATGGGTAGATGAGGTGGTGGAAGATTGTCCCTGGATCATCTCGGATGCCCCTGAGTTCATCGAGAAGCACAAGATCGACTATGTTGCACACGACGATATTCCATATGGTGCAGAAGAAGGCGATGACATTTATGCCCCAATCAAAGAAAGGGGCATGTTCTTGGTAACGCAAAGAACGGAGGGGTTGAGCACCACGGGCATCATTACAAAGTGGGTTCCTTTACCAACGCTCAAAACGATGCTGACACGTATAGGATCGTCCGAGACTACGATCAATATATTGACCGTCAATTGAAACGTGGCGCCTCGCGTAAGGAGTTGAACGTGTCGTGGCTCAAGAAGAATGAACTTGAGATCAAGCGTAACATGGCCGAGCTGCGTGACAGCATCAAGAACAACTGGGCTACCACCGGCCAGGAACTTAGCCGAGACTTTAAACATTTCTGGCAAAGCAGCCGACCCGCGAGCCCGGCTAGGACTCCCATTCACGAGAAGGAGGATAACGGCCTGTCTCCGACTGGTAGATTATCTCCGACGCATGCATCTGCTGCTTCTCCTGTATCACGTCTCAGTCATCTTGACATTCCTCGCCACAATCAGGAGAGAGGATCTTCTGAATTTGCCGCTGGTTATAGTCTAGGATTGATAGGGGGTGTCCGCGCCTGGGTATGTACCACTGATCCCTACGAATTGCGAAGCCTCCTGACCACATACAGATGGCCCGAAGTCGGAGGAATCTGAACGACAGTAGGCCGGAGAGCCCATCTGAAGAGGAAAGCTCTGATGAGAAGAGCCTCAAAGATGCGCCACGAGGTCGCAGTGGCAAACAAGGAGCGTCTGAGAAGATGGAGGTTGGCGCCTGAGTTAGGTGACCAGGCCGTGTTCCCTCTTCTCCACACACCCACCGTGTCTGAGGGTTTCTAGAATTACACATCCACCTGCTTGATCGCCTCTAGTCCAGGGCCTGATCAACGATGGTAGTATTGGCGTTGGGAGTTTTCATTTCTTTGGCTCGCCTCAACCCTTTGTACACCCATTAGGCAAACGACAAATGCCGTAACCCTTTCCAGCACACTGGTTGCCAACGAAGTGAAGTGCATTTCCGCCTTCAGGTTCGCCTTGCCAACTTCATTTGTACCATCATCGTCATCTTTCGTTTCGCTCCGTTGCTCACTCCACATTTAACACACATTTTGTCATATCTGTGGGCAGCCACATGGATTGCCCCCTGCCCTACGCGTAACTGTCTAATAAACACCACGATGTCTTTTCAGATTGCTGTCTGCTTCTACTGCTGGCCCCAAACGCTCAACGTCTGTTCACATGCGAAGCTGATTGTTAGGCTTGAGATCACGCAGTTCCGTTACTTGTGTGGGCGCAACAATCCGTTCGCTTCTTTATCTGGAGCTTGCTGGAGGATTGCTCACTGCCACATAACCAGTTGCCCCAAATGTAGAAGTGTCTGCGTTGGACTGCTTGTGAGTTTGGAATCCAACAACACTTACTACTGTTAGACCTGTGTATACCTACTTGGATTGACGGGGCTGGATCTCTTTCGGATCGTTCCCATACATTATCGTTGATTTGGTCGATCTTCAACACTGTCAAAGTTCAATTAGCATCTTCTAGACTGCAACAAGGGAAGCAGCACTGACACAAAGCTCCTTACATCCTCAATATCAGAGACTTCCAACAACGGGAGGGAACTCAACAACATCCCCCTTCTCTACTACGGTCCTCGATCCCCCGCCCACGTCCTACTCCTGGGCCTGACAACAGGAACAGCAACCCAGCACCAGAGTCACCACCTCCTGTAGAGAATATGTGTCACAGCGTCTACTACTTCCCCATCTGTGGCTGCCCGTCCTACCCCACCGACCCTTACATCCTCTTCTGCGCCCGCGCCGGCGCAGGGAAAAGAAAGCAGGCTTGCGGCGAAGACGTGCGTTACATCCGGACCTTTTATACAGGCCGGCCATGTCCGATGTGTAGAGAGGCGGAGAAGGGAAGGGCGAGGGATGAGAGGAGGGCCGAGATGAGGTTGGCGGCCGTTAGGAGTTGGAGGCTTAGGAATGAGGGCGGGAGTTGGAGTGGATCGGGCGTAGTGGGAAGGACTTGGGAGGGAGAGGATGAGGGAAGGCCGAAGAGGCAGGGGTGGGAGAGGGGGTGCGATTTGAGTGGGTTTACGTTGCCCAGGTATTGGCGGTAGGGCAGGGAGGGAGGGGTGAGGGAGAGGGTAGATGGTTGCGAGGGCTGGGGGTGCGAATGGTGATAGGGATCGAGGATGAGTTAGGTATGGCAGACCTAGTAGGATCAATGGCTCCTTCCTAAGGAGAGCAAGGGGGGAAGAGTGAGGTCGGGCGAGTGTCATGAAGGTTGGCGTGTCTGGTTAGATCGTTAGAGCACTTTGTAGTATCACTGATCCACTGTTGAAGGCCATTTCAGTTTGAGAAGGGCATCTCGGAACCCCGGTCATATTAGTCTAGCAGCGCTTCAATTGGAAGGCATTTCACGTCGATATAGAAGAAGCTATGATTGCCAACGAGTTAAAAAGAGGTATGGCTTTCGCTACCTACCCTTAGCCTTCTGGTAACTTGGTGCAGAAGAGGATACTGGAATGTTATGAGGTTTTACGTAGTCAACCTTTGAAAGCAAAGCATACTTTCGAAGTCCAAAATCAGAACTTCCCCTAGCTCGGAATATTGCGTCATCCTGATATTCGACCCAAAGGGCATATATCAGTTTCCGAGTGGAATTACTGCTGTCTCACCCTGCTGAATCTACGTACCTAACAGAATTGCATCGGAAGTCGTGGCCCCGCGTCACCCCTTCCTGCATCTTTTGTGCACACAACACCAACCACAACCATTCCTCACCTATCCAATGCAGCTGACGTCCCCAACCTGCCCGTGAGTCGCTGCTCTGTTTTCTGCACGACGCTTCTCCTGCACATCGAGAATCGGTTCTTTTCTTGTATGGTGAGTTCTCCTTTTCTAGCCCCGATGCTCAGGCTCGCTGATTTGACACAGAAGGGTTCGCCTCATGTTGAGATGCGGATTCTCTGCCTGGCCGTTCAAGTGTCATCAGTTCAGCTCATGTCGACCTATCGACCTACGTCCTCCAGGCTCCATTGCACGACGCGGATGTGTGTTGGCGGGGCGATGCTTTCTGCGTTCGTGCAGTTGATCAGCCTCCACCCTCAGTCTCCTGCTCCTCGCTCTCTTCGCGAACTGCTTAGAGCCTGAGCAGCTCGGACCCGAATACAGCTTGGTTGCACCCGAGAATTTTTTTCCCATCTATCGCAGACTGCGTGCTGGAAGCTTTTCCATAGTCGTTCAGCAATCAGCGACCGGTACGTCAAGCATTGTGCGTGGCATCGAGTGGTCTACGGAATACCAGCGCGGACGCTCGCAGTCTGATGCTGGAGGTCATTTGTACAGGCACGAGGCACGGAGTAGCTCAGCACACATTATTCATCTCCGGGCTTTCACTGTGTGCGTCGCCGACTTGGCGGTGGCTCCCACCGATGTAATGGCCCGCGTCACTCGATGGTTGGCCGCGGTCGGTGCGTTCGCCCTACCATGCAATGCATTCTTGGAACCCTTTTGACGACTGACGACTACAGCCTCACTTTTTGCAGCTGGCTGCTGGTGGCCCTGACATGTCAAGCGAGATTAGCCACCGCCCAGCATCGTGTTCCCGGAACATTTCGATTCGAGGCCTTGGGGCAGGCCGTTCTTCCACTCTGCCAACCCTCTACCCCCGTGATAGTGCCCCTTTTCCCTTTCAGGGCACCCTAGGGGCCGCGTTGATGTGCGTTACTACCATGTCGATGCTGCGAATTGAGAGGCGGTGTGACTGTGAACCACACATGCGCCTTGTGCGAGACGGGCAATGAGCTCCCATCCAAGGGCCGCTTCACAACGCAATGGCTGCCCGCAAAAAAGCATCCAGTACCAGCACCGATGCGCCATCCCCCACTCCTTGTCAGTGGCTAAGGACATTTACGGCTCAATAAAAGGAAAGCTGCAGGGCCAATGCTTTTCCTTTTATAATAAGACACAATGCAAGGACCCCGAGTTGGAACTTGGTGATCGAACTTCTCACTTCAGACCATTGCACAAAACCAAACGCCGTCTGTTTGAATTCCACAGACGCCGTAACCCGACCGCCTTGCAGCAGCGATTTCTTTTCTTTGCGTCTTGCATATAGCAAGATATCTGTCCTTTTTGTGGCAAGAGTTGCAACTTCACCATCTCTTGTTCGGCTCTCCGCTTTGTTTTTCCTTGTCCGTCTTCTCCTTTCGAGAAGCAACTTGCATTTCCGCAAACGGTCATTACATTCTTTTGAGCGCGATTGAACACATTGTCGTCCACCCCAACCATGTTAAGCAGATCCGAGACCTGATATTTCCGTCTCAACCGTCACGATCTCGCAGTCAATGTGAGCACATGAGAAAGGTACCCATCCGAAAGCGCGACCCATCTCCCGTCACACCTTCGGGCTTGTCTGACTCGGATGTCTGGCTCAACCTGCCGACACCCGCTACACACAGTCAAACAGCCCTGAACACGTTTTCGGCTTGTGTTTCTGCAAACCGCCCTGTCTCTGTAGTGTTTGAGAGCTAACCAGTCACAGAGCACGGTTGTCGCGACTCAGCGTGTTGGCCTTCTTCCCGCTTATTAGAGGCCCACAACACCCTCTGCATGCCTGGCTCTCGAATCTCCTCTTTGGAACCCTCACGTGCGGCGCCCTCTAGGCTCTGGCCCCGGTACATGACAGCTCGCCATCCAGTGCAGAGAGACTGCTGTCGCTGCGGTCGGATGGACAAGATGCCGCATCAAGCTCCCGGAAGCAGTGCATCGTTGCGGTCTGCCGACCACAAATTTGGGTCGTTGACTCCAACTCCAGTGGACGTCGACCGCACTTCCTGCATTGCAGAGACACCTGAGCCGTCGTACAGGAAGACCAAAAGTCAGCAAGATTCGCAACCCCAGCTTCACTCCTGCGCTAAAGACAAGCGAAGGAGAGAACAAGACAACCATGTGTTTGGTCAAGGCTTCAAGAGTCCTTCAGAATCCCTTCTGCAAAGCATACCCGAACAGCTGGCCGAGCTGATAGCCACAGTGGTAGGGGGTTTGGAAGGTGAAGAACTGGGTTCCGCTTTCAGAGACGCTGCAGACTTTCCCCCGATCACCAAACAGTCACTTAGCGAGCTGGACCTCGACAAAATCATCGCCAATATCAAGTTACGACACGACATAAACTTCGATAGAGATCTTAGCTTCAGACCAAACCTGGACGGCCCTAGAGGCGAGAAGAAACGAAGGCAAGCATCGATGTACTGGAAGGCGCTGATTGCAGAGTTGAGACTATACGTTTGCATATTCGAGTGTGGTCCGACCCTTCTCACTAAGGAGCCGGAAATGCATTTCAAGATTGTGCAGAATGCGAAGAGGCGGATACCGAAGATGTTCCAAACCATACAGGAGGTGTTGAAGGGTCTAGTGCCGGCGCGAGATCATCCGGGAATAGAAGAGCACTTGGACGTTGAAAAATTGATGCAAGAGATTGAGCGAGGGGTGTGTGACTTGGTACGACTGGCTGAATGGCTGGCACTTCTCTTGAAAGAGCATTGCGCGCCGATGCGGGATGAGCTCGTTGATAGGATGGTGAAAGCGACTGAGGTTGGCGTGGCTCGAAACAGTTCGGAACATATCATAGGAGGCCTACGGGACTTGTTCGGGATTTTGGAAGCCATGAAACTGGTGAGTCTCTCATCCCGATTGACGCTCTTTTTGATGCTGACCTTTTGAAGGACGTCGCAAATCACCAAGTCCGCAATCTGAAGACGATGTTGATAGAGGATACGATCCACTTCGAGCGTCATTATCATCTTGAACGAATCGTCCACGGGCAAGCACGTGTCAATGTCGAAGCTGCCCATCGTTGGTACAGGTCACAGTTCAGGGGATCGCAAGATTTACCCATCCCCGCACAAAAAGGAACTTTGCGGTTTCCCTTCGAGGTCTTCTTGCGTGCAATGGCGTCGTCCCTTGTGCCTGGCAACTCATATGCCGACCTGCCAGAGACTTTCTACCTCGACTATGACCGACTCCGTACGATAAGATTGGAATTGACTGACCTCATCCACTTTGAGATGTGCTTCGATTTGTTCTCTCAACTTCTCCAAGAGCTCGGTTTCCAAGGGCATATTCCTGTTTCTACGCGCCATCAGCTTCGTGCATCGCTTTGGGCAATCATCACGGAGACTTCCGACTTCGGCCCCTTCCAATGGTTCTCTCCGAACAGCGAGCACATAGCCATTGAGCTCGTGCGCCAGGCCGCTGAACTCACTCGCTCTCCGCACCTGTACAACCATGAACTCATCGACCATACCAATCATGGACTACAAGCGTTCTTCCTTTCACACTACGAATCACGCGCTCAAACCATACTGATGTCGCATCTTCTTCCCAAGATCCTCGACACAGTGTCCCACCACATGCACTCCTCACCCATCGAGCTTTTCAACAACCTCACCGCATCCCCGGGTCCGCCTATTGCTCCTGCGCTGTCCACGTTGGCTGCTGCGCCACCGCCGCATTCGGTGGAGGTTGAGGTGGACGATATGCTTGCAACGGCCCTTTTATCCCCGACTGCTCCCGACCAGATTGCGGATATCGCGAAACGGGTTGCGCATGTTGCGCTTTTGCATTGGCGGATTTGGGGCCCTATCGCGTATGTGCTGGAAGAGGAGACGCATAAAGATGGAAGGGATGGAGATGTGCACATGCAAGGATAGAGATGTGGAGATGAAGCTAGGAACGGTCAAGGAGTGTTGGGTAAGAAAGGAAAAAGGAGGACTTTGTATGAGGGGGGAAAAGATGCGAAAACTTCTAATCGAAGGCGAAAGAGGCATTATTGGGAATAAAGGGGTAATGGTTCGGAAGGTCTCATTGCCAGGGATTTGAAGGCGAGTATGGCGTACCTTCGTTGTATCTATGTTAGGCATGTACGCATCTGTGGCGTAGGGATAGATGGATTGAGTATTGCATATTGGGACAGTTGATTAGGTTGGTACTGTAGAAATCAGACTAATACTCGGCATTCAACATCCATGCTTGACATTTTGCTTTGAGATCGGACGGCGCTTTCTTAGCGGAAGGTGACCGAGCGGGCAGAGACAGAATCGTTCTGTTATGCGACTGTTAACGATCTGTTCCCATCGTGCCGGATGGCTGTCGACAGAGCGGAAGCAGATGAATGAAGACGCTGTAGCTTCATTTCAATGCTGGGACAAGACCTGCTATAGATGCACTGTGATAGGAACTGAAGTATTGTGTATTGTAGTTGATGAGCCTGAGTGCCAACCTTCCGGCAGGTCTATGACCTGCCGGCAGGGAACCACCTGCCCTGCCCTGCTATCTACCACTCCACCGATGAACCACTGTGTCCGGTGACAAGACCTCTTCAAAGCGTCACACAAATGCCCGCACCCCTCCCATCAGAGAACTCAATGAACAGATACTTGTTTTCATTAAATTCCTACCACTCCATACCCTACTGATACCCACTGGCGGCACATCAAATACGTATCCATACCCTCCCAAACTCCACCAGCAAAATCCCAGAAAGAACAGTCTCCCCTATGCCCGCCAGAGAAAGGCACCATTACCCAGAAAGCAAGGAAAGACTCCTAGAACATGCAAGTACCAGCTATGATAATGTTACCCGAAACCACACCGCCCGACATCAACGTACCGGACAGGACGCCGTCATTAATGTCCACCAAGGGAGCGATGCTAATGAAAGAACCGTCGCAATGCAAGGGGCCGTACTGTTCGCCTAAAGTCATAAGCATCATGATTGATTTCCATTCGCGCCATTGGGACTATTGTTGCCACTGCCGTTGCCGCTGCCATCATTGTTGTTGCTACCCTTGTTGCTGCTACCGTTATTGTCGTTTGTATTTCCCGTATTCTCAGTCGTTTGCCCAGTTCCTCCTCTCATCGTCACCGTAGTAGTGGAGTGCGCAGGTGGTATGTTCGCTGCAAGCCGAGGCAGCGAATTAGCGTTCGTCCCCGTGATTGCAAATCTGGACGACGAGTTTTGTGCTGGCGCAGGAGGTTTTGGTGGGAGATGGGACGGGGTACCATATTTGGCAATACTGCTCTGCGCCGGGATCGAGCCTGATCCCCCCCGCCCAGACGGAGTTCGATGCATAGCGGAAGACAGATTGGCAGTCAGGGATGGTGCCATGTGGTTAGATTTTGGTGGCGTGATGTTGTTGCTCAAGTGGTTTGTCGGCGAGCCGTACATGGGTGGATGTACCACGGGAGGGCTGGCATTTAGCATCTGGTTATTGGCTTGGTTTGAGATTGGCATCTGGTAGTTGGCGAAGCCGTTCATTCCTTGACCGGGCACTGGGCCCATATTCGCCTGCATTTGATACGGCGCATGACGGCCACCGGGGATGAATGCCTGGCTTTGCGGGTTGAACTGTTGTCGATTGAAGCTCCCGGGTGGGGGATGTTGATTACGGTTTGACATGCCGTTATGTGATGAGGGAGAGAATTGTCCGTACGAATGGTGACCGAAGTTGCCCTGCATCGGAGTACACAACGGACGAGGAGCAGGAGAGCCCTGGGAGTAAGCAGGCTGCCCATTGGGGTAGGTTGGTGGTTGATTCATCTGCATCCAGTCACCATTCATAGGCATAGGCTGGGATTGATAGGTGTCTTGGTAAGGAGCCACGGGCACATTGGCCATTTTGGGAGTCATCTGCGAGGACATGCCGGCCGTTTGGAACGATTGCATTCCGCGCTGGAAGTCGGCGGACAGGTCATAACCATTAGCAGCGCCATAGTTGGGGTAGGCCATTGGTGCGTTTGGAGAAGGGTACTGCTGTCCCGTCCATCCATACTGAGTTTGTGCATCCTGGGACACCATGACTGAATAGCCAGTGTTGTAGTTCGATGACGGCGTGATGTTGGGGTTCATCCCGGGATATTGTGCACCATGCATTGGTCCCGGTAAGCCACCATAGTACATAGTTTGATCGCCGCCAAATGCTGGAATGGGGTAGGGCTGGGGGTAGTACGCGCTGAAGCGGGATCGTGCCTCAAAATCGTCTTCATAGTTGCGCTGCTTCCTGCTCTTCTTCTTTCCTGACGCGGAGCTGGATCTGGACATATCCTTTCCCTCTCCGATCCCAGCAGACTCGCTCGATTCGCCCTCCCCGGGTTCCGCATTGCCGAAAATGCGCTGTCGAGCTTCGCGGTAGCGAGCCTCGCGCTCTTCTCGAGTCAGAGCAGATTTTTCTTTACTCTCAGGCTCATTGCCACCGTCGCTGCCACTTCCACCGCCGGCTTCAGAAGTGGTCTGGGAGGGTCCTTCGGAATTGGCTGTGGTGTTCGTCCCGGACTTTCCATCTTCGCCGCGCCGCATGATCTTGCGAGCTGGAAGATCAACCGGCGGGGTATTGGCAGATTTAGAGGAGACAGGAAGCCCAGAGAGCGGCGGAGGGCTGGATAAGAGGTCAGATATTGATGCACGAGTCAACTCAGAGTGGGTACATACATTCTGCAATAAGAAGTCCTCGAGATCTTAACCCCTGTCATAGTGTCATCGACAATATGCCCGAGTAGATAATAATCTGCAAGACGATGCGCTAACATCCTGTAGAATGCATTGCAGTGAGGCAACGCAAGCTCCGTTTCTCTATTGACTAGTGCTCAGTAATGGATCGGATATAGGTTGCAATACGAGACTCACCGTGAGTCCTTTATGAAGTCAATGAAGTCCTGCTCCAGCTTCAGTACGAACAATCGATCTCTGGGAGACTCTAACGCCTCCATGAGCTTCTCATCCGGAATCGCAGGCAGTGACTGTGGTAGGCCCATAGTGGCCATCCCGTTAGCTATTGGTTGTGACATAGGCCGTCCGATGCCATTAGGTGCCTGATTTGGGTCATAGAGTGTGTGGCCATGGTGGTGGGAGACAGCATTGGGAAAGCGTCCAGGAGGCGCCGCTCGCTGAGAAATCGCTATCTCATGGAGCTGGTCCCGAAACGCACGGGCGCCACCGCTATCAGACCCAACACGAGAACCGGCGGCAATAGAGTCGGGAGGCGACATGACATCCTCTTCCTCAACGGCCCTCAGGCTTGCGCTGTCATCTGGCCGAAGGGACTCCTTCTCATCCAACGCGAATGTCGTTCCAGATGCAACGCTCTTGCCATCAAGACTGGGTGGCTTGCCCGAGCCATCGGAGGATGAAAGTTGTGTGCCATTGTCCTCGCTCCCAGGTGGTTTCACCAGGGTAATGGACGGATTTCGCCTCTGCGCTTCTTCCTCCTTCAATCCTAACTGGGCGGCATTTTGCTGATCAGCGACCTGAGCCCATTGAGAACTGTGAGCAGCTGTGTTACCAGCGGCTCCGTTTGCTTGGTCGTCTGCGACATTGTCTTTGCGAGTTGTTGGTGCATCGTTATGGTAGGAGACGGATCGCTCCGAGTTGATTATTTGAACGGGAGATTTCTCGCTAGTAGCATCAATCATTCCATTCTGTGGGGGGTTCGTGTCATCTTTAGGTGCGTAGGAAGATGCCGCGACCTAATATAATATTGTTAGATGCCATGTTCGTGGAGTACAGGGAACACCTGCAACACACCTTTGCAAAAGACAGTTTACCCTTTCCTTGTTCAAGAGACGCAGGACTTGTGGGCGCCATTATATATAATGAAGAGCCCAAATAAGGAGTGGGAAATAAAAGGGACTGCGAGTCAAGCCGCTCCGTGAAATAGGAGTGACTGGCGCCTCTGCGTGAGGATTATCCCACGCAAAATTTAGAGCAAGGGGCGAGAGCGATCCTTGTAGTCGAATCTGGGATGTTGAAGAAGGATATTCTCAGCTCAACTCTGCAAAGCCGCAATCCTCGAATATGGATAGTTGGGCTATCCCAAAGGAAGGAATCGAATGGAAGTGATGGACAATGTCTCAGGAAACAGGTTGCTCAAGGAAAGTCGAGGATGCCAGGGCCAGAGAGCTGGACATGATGGATTTTCGACATTCGCATGTGTGAAGCGGAAAAAGAGTAGGGGGACACGAAGTTGGCACAGGGTTGGAGGGGGTGCGGTCGTCCGCGTGCGGCAGCGTTTAACAGCCTCAGGCACCAGAAGGAGGGTGCGCAGAGGCAACGAAGAGACGAAGAGGTGTCCTGCGTATCGACGAAGGGAGGAGCCGTAGGGGTGCGGCGGGCTTAAACGAGGCTGGTGGGGGTGAAAGATGGAGTTGATGAGGGAGCAGTCTTGCTTGCGGTGGGTTCGGGCCGATAGATTTTCCGCGGTGGTCTTGGCGGGCATCATCGGTGCTGCAAAAGTCTGGTCACGTGACACCTACAGTTGTGGATATTTGTAGCTCTCCAGCCTGTGGAGCGTCACAGTTCAACACTAACACCCCGTGCTTTGTATCTGCGCCCAATGTGAAATATCTACAGCGAGGCTTCCTCTCTATTGATTGCTGTATCCTTCGCGCTCTCCGTATATCAAACCGCCATCGACGAACCTCGCAGCTGCAAACCCGTCCGCTCCCCGACTTCCAGAGAGACTTTCATAACCTCGCACCACCACAATACCTGCGATAGTACCTTCTAAGTGGGCGATATGCTTCGTAGACCTCCATATGCAGGCCGCTCGAAGGCGACACCGACCACGCAATGCCAGAAGTGTCTAAAACGAGATAAGTCCTCCCTTCTACCGGAATTGTAACATGTTTGCTGATTTCGAATTACGGCACTACAGCTACGAGTGCACAGTTTCTGCACAGGAAAGGCCTTACAAAGCTCGTCCGTCCCGCACACAGCAACTTCTGAACCCTAATCTTAGGCCTAAACCGACAGAAGATGTTCCCGTTGAACTCCTCCATAAGTAAGCAGGTCAAATATGTCGCCGATGGAGTAGTGCTAACAGCACGTAGAAAAGGCATTGCAGACGAACTTTTAGCGAAGAAAGAACAGGAGCGCGGTAGAGGAACCAGCCATGAAGGAGGCAGCCGCAAGCGTTCGTACTCCACATCATCATCCGACTCTGTTTCCACCATATCGACGAACCGATCCCGCTCAAGATCCCCTCCTACAAGAGGCCGAAGACGGTCCCGGCAAGCTTCTCTGCGCGACCATGATATATTGAGAAAACGAGAGCGGTCGCGGTCGTTTTCCTCATATGGGTCAGAGGATGGTGAAGGTCGTAACGTTCGTCGCAGATTAAGTTCATTCAGTCCTCCTCGGCGGGGCCGGACATTAAGTGTTGGGTCTAATCGGTCGAGTTTCCGTCGTGAGGAGAATCGATCACAGCGCACCAACCGCAGGCGTGCATCTCGGAGCCGAAGCGACGACAGAGGACGCGGAAGACGCCGGTTCCGCAGTAGGAGCATGTCCCGAGGCGGTAAACGGCCAGGCCGGGATCTCTCCATGTCACGGTCCCCTTACAGAAGCCCTGATCGCATGGACTTTTCCCAAGACCTCAACCCTCAAAACATCCGGGGTGGCGCAGTGGACGGGTTTTCCGGCAGAGGTTCTCGCTCGAAGCATTACTCCTCTCTTTCACGGTCACGGTCATGCTCAAGATCGCGGCATCGCAAAAGGAAAGCGACCACGCCTTCGCGCGACTCGCGAAGCCCAAGCCCCTATTCTAAAAGACGGGAAACCGGACGGTCACCGAGCCCTTTCTATTCTAAGAGGGATGGGTCGTCTGTGGACAATCGTCGCGGCGACAGAGTGTGTTCCACCCAGGAAGGTCGACCTGGCCGAGGTGCATCACCTCCAATCCCGCCTCGCCAGAGGAGCCTGAGCCCGTACAGTAAACGTGTGGCGATGACCAGGGCAATGCAAGGTCGCTAAGATGGGTTTGATGATAAAGGTCGTGGACGTCGGGCGGCTACGGCCAAGCATATATCAAGCCATCGGAACCTGATAATCAATGAAGCCAGCAAAGTTGTGTTCCGCTGCATAGATCACATAGTGGGTGAAGGAGCAATTTGGTGTGATTTGCAGGAGTTCAATTGGGCTTTCCATTGGAGTAGTTGCCTGATACGAAAGGAACTGTATGTACAGTTCCACCGAATGAGACATCGGAGGACAGCACGAGTGCTATATATACATAGTGGGAACGGGTGCCTGGATGCCGCTCACATTAGGGCCTCCCGTGTAATTGTTACCAATATCTTAACAGCCCAATGATTGCAGCCTTCTGGCCGGGTGGCCTTCCGTATTGCTTCCATGCGAGGCTGTTGCTCGGATGCCTTTGCTCATCACATGGATTGTCGGATTTGGTCGCCGTTGGCACCTGTTTTACGGCCCGGGGGGGGGGGGGGGGCACAGACCTGCTGATTATGGCCCGGTGATATTCTTCGAGCCAAAAACAAGGGGAGGCCTCTTCAGCTTACGTCTTCTTCTTCGTCCCGCTTTTGGTCGGCCTCGCCCTCCTTTTCCATCAAATGCATTGCTTCCACGAGCTCCCTCCCTTCCATACCGACTTCTTCACTCTCTTTATTCTCTTCATTCTGCTTTAACGTGGCAGTCTTCCTTTGCGTCTCTATCCTCTCCCTGACCATCCGCGCAATTGCGTTGTCCGTCCGTACATTCAGAGGCCTCATTTTCTCTTCCAAATCTCGCTTTAGATCCCAGTTGGGCTTCTTCGGCTGCAGCTTAAACAAATCCAACGGCTTATCCTCCTTTTCCTCTGCGGATTGTTGTTGCTTGGTCTGTAGCGCAAGTTGTTCGGCTTTGTACTCTAGGGTTTGCGTCGGGTCTGCTATGGGCGGTGCTCCAAAGCCGAGCTTCACATTGCGCGTCTCTGGGTCGTAGTTTCTTCCGCTGAGAATAGATTTGGTGACAGGCTCCTCCTCCGGTCCCGTACGAATGAGTGCATTAGAGGGTTCTTGGTCCGAGGGCGCGGTTTCGTCTTCGGCGGGTGCTTGTTTGCGCTTTAGAGATCTAAGATGCGCCAGACGAGACTTGCGGTCGTTCGCCGCGGCAGCGAGAGTCTCATGAGACGACATGATTGAATATATCTCCTTAGGTAAGGTTTCCGGTGGGCCGTGAAGGTTGTAAATAAGGCAATGCGGAGTGCAGAGGAAGATAATGTTGCTGTGTTGAGAAGCTCGGGCCAACAAGATCTCCCGAAAAAATCACTCCAGCCGACCGCGCATGCTTCTATCATCTCAACCAACACTCCGATGGCATGGCTTGATGAGTTGCTATAGTCCTTTACGCCGATGCCACGCGCCCTCATTCCCGATGCCAGGACTTTCGCCCCCTCCGACTGTTCTCTACTCCCGTTCCTTGCGCCTCGAGTCTTCGCTGAGCCATCCAAACGCCGCGTCCGAGGATATACTTCACATACCCATGCGAGTTTACGGCAAGAGCTGGAGTTAAAAGACGATGTCGCAAGCGTGGGCTCGAGTAAATCTGGCGCTACTTTCGAATGCAGGCAAGAGGCCAGCGAGGTCCAACATAGCTGTCTATACGCAGACAAGGCACCGAGCCGAACCGCCAGTCCTTTCGTGCGCAAACTCCGCAGTTCGCCCCTTCACAAGAGTCAACCGCTGGGACTGCAATTGAGTTCTATGACCTGGAGGTATGCGGACATCTACACCTTGGCCAGGTGCCAGCTGGCTGGCTATTCTTCGATTTCAGCCCCGACCTCCATGGTTTCCGATCGACCGGATCCTCGCAATTTGAAACTGGATGAGGATGCAGAAGGGGAGCAGCCGCAACCGACAGAGGTTTTTGAGGGTAATATCCTTACTGGCCGCTATAAACGCAAAAGAAGACGTGTTCCATCTCCTAGACCCGCTGTCTACAGGTCACTGGTGGATAGACGGCGTCAGAAGTTGCTTCGGAAGGAGCAAGAACGTTATAGGAACTTTTTGTCCCATCTCCCATCGATATTCTTCCTGGGCCCGCGAAATACGACCCGTTCCGTGGATCAGGGGAAGCTGATGCGTCAAGGGCGATACAGATCCTTAGTGCGACGCATATATGCACTGAGGCGTTCTCGGCCCACACTTGTGGACCTGGAGACAGTGCAGTCCCCTATTCTTCGGAATATTATAGGCTTTTCAGCGTTGGATCGGAAGGCGTTTCCTGACAGAAGAAAGAAGGCCCATCCTATCACAATCAAGCATAACCCGCGAGTGGAGGCCTGGGCCGACATACTACTTCATGGTGTAGAATCCGATAAGGGAGACAAAGTGCTGCAGAATTGGGCGGCGTTTGCCGAAGAAGATCGTAATACCTGGTGGGACCACCTGCTTTTCTACTTTCTGGCCAAACGGCCAGATATGGCATTGCCCTTTGTTTACGCCCTTGCACATGGGCCAGAAATTACGACCATGCGGCCCGAGTTTCTAGCCGACGCTCTGGAGCATATTGCAAGGCTTTGTCTTATTGGTGCGAAGCGACCACACGCCCCGGAGGCCACAGACTTCGTACCTATTTTCTCTTCCGTATTCCGCAAGACCTTAGCGAGATACCCTTCTATCTGTTCGCAAAATCTGCTTTGGACCCTTTCCCGTATATCAACGCCCGACGATCTGGAGCATGTCTTCAACTTGCTTATAGAAAGTAAAGCTTACATGGGATTTGATACCGTTCTTCACTTTGCGAATGCTTTCAGCGCGTCCGGCAATGCTCAGCACGCCCTCCGCTGTCTTCATAGGATCACGGAAGTTGCGTCGAGCAAGTCGGCTTGGGCAACAATGGTCAACCGACGAAGGTTCAAGTGGAGCTGTGCTCTACTCCTTCGTAAAAGCGTTCGCAATGGCAAAAACTATCATCTAACGAATGACATAGTTGCGAAATTTCCCGACCTCGGCGTTAAATTTGATATCACGTTGTACAATGTCATTATGCACAACGCTATGGAAGCCGGGGACTATAAGACCGCGTTCCAGGTATACAGCCTTCTTGGTGAAAATGGGGTAGAGCCTGACAAATACACGTACTCGATCCTCCTCCACGGATGTACTATGACGAAACTAGCCATGTTTGACGACTTTGCAGAGCACTGTGCAAAGGTTGCAGTCGAGTTGAAAGATCCATGGCTAGCTACCGAATACCTCTTCTATCTCTATATTCGACGTCAGGAGATGGCCCCCGAACAGTTGCTCTCTGTCTTATACCTGGCATACTCTCGGTTCTTTACCCAAGAACCATTACAGCCTTTCCAAGATCCGGCGGCAAGGGCCCAAACGGCAGCTACCGTAGGTGGCGAGGCTGATGCGGCCAGAATGTCCCCTCCTCCCGCTGCACTGTTTATAATGCTCCAGGGAAAGATCAAAAGCGCCTTTGGATCCGGCCACACCCACGTCGCGAAACTTTATCTCTACTTTGTCCGCCTCATCAAGGATCAAAATCACCCCCTTCTGAATGAGCTTGCCAAAGAACCGATCATATGGAATGCCTTTCTGGTCGCCTTCTGTCGGCAACAGCAATTTCATCAGGCCTCTGATCTGATCAAGACCATGACGGATAGCAAAGATGATTCCATCCCACAGCCAAACGTCTACACTTGGAATATTTTCATGCGAGCTTTCTTTCAAACCAAGCAAGTCCGGGCTGCCGAACGTGTTTTCGATATCATGAAGAGCCGTGGGATCGAGCCTAATCAGGACACGTATGAAGTTCTGGTCAAGGGATATGCAAAAGCGCAGCACATTGAGAAGATAGGGGAGTTCATGGGACATGTCTCCGAAGAGAAGCAACTTGATCCTAAGTTGTTGCGGACTTTGATGAATATCCATGATAGGGAGAGGCTGATGCGTGCGTTGGATGAGTCGAGGATGGCCAAGGAGAGAGAAGAGAAGCAGAAACGGGAAGCGGAGAAGTTGGAAAGGGAACGGCGCTGGAACCTTCCACAACTGGGATCGCTCCTTTCTGGAACCCGGCTAGCTCTGCCGAAGGCGTCTTCAAAAGCTACTTCAAAGGTCAAAGCACCCAAGGACGACGATTCTGCTCCGCCAGTGCGGCGGGTGGCAGAGGGTTGACGAATGAGGGTGAGGACTGCGAGTCATATGGTCACCTAGATGAAGGTCTGGTGTCGATGTTTGTCGTATCCGGCCTTTTCAGTCGACGTGATTTGGCGTCAAAGGAGGAACAGGCATCACTTGGAAGCTCAAACCGAAACCGATGACCAGACGTAATTTAGAAGTTAGCCCCTTTCGAATCGCTGAGGCAGCGTTCTCATATTCCGAGGCTCGGATTCGAGGCCCTGTTCAGGTACGGCAACCAAAAAATACCGTGCAATACCGTGCAGACAGCAGTCTTGACAGGTAATAGGTTCCCAGCACTGCTGTAAATCATACCTCTCACAAATATCATACAGACATCACGGAGCCTATCATGATCTTCATACATACCCACACTCATGACAAAGTCAAAGCATCCATGTCATTTCCATGTTTCATGCCACTTCCTCCGCATATCGTTTCTCTCTGCCCCTATACATCCTTCGCTTCACTGTTCCTGGACTTCCAACAGTCATTAAAGAGTTCTTGCCACGAAAGCTACAGGTTTCAATCAGCGCCGTGTCAGAAACATTTCTACGAAACACATACCATTCAATGCACTTCCATAATCTTCTGCCTGGAGCTGCGGCCACACCGTAGCCGCCGTACTCGCCAACCTCGACTTAATCAACGACAACCGCCTGCTCGACCCCGACACTTCGCTTTTCGTCGATGAACGCCCGGGTTCCAAGCCCTTTGCCGGAATCTTGCTTTTACCAGCCGCCGTCTCCCCAACCCTGCGGCTCGCACCTCTTGACTCTTTCCGCTCTGTCGCCTTCACTTTCCCCGTATCCGCAATGGAGTTACTCCCCACAAACGGACCAAAACCTGTAGGTATAGAAGTAGCTTCCGGTCGCGCCGGGGCAGCACGTTTACGGGACGAGGACTTCAATTCTTCGTCTGTGGGCACGGACAAGGCGGCTTTGACGCCCTTCCATAGGGCTTTGCGGACCTTTGAGGGCTTGGATGGGGTCTTTTGTTTCGGCGGGGCGGGTCTTGATGTCCGTTGCGGTGCTGCTGGTTGTGCGGTCTCCTGGTCCTGTGTTGGGTTGATTGCCGTGGGGGGCGCGGAATTCGATGCAGGAAGATTGTTGTTCAGGGGACGCGGTGCGATCGGCTGCTGTCCGCCCATCGCAACTTGCAACGCCGTTTCGTCGTCAATGTACTAGATTGATCAGTAAAACGGCCCCTACGTCTCAGCATCTGACGTCGAACCCTTAACACCGGAAAAGAAAGATAATAGCACTATCTATATAAAGGGAGAAAAAAAAAAGAACTCACATCGAACCCACACTCCCTCTTCGACCTCAAAATCGCCCTCCTCACATCCTCGTCCACCTGCTTACACGCGCTCACCTTCTCCGCCTGCGTCAACGTTTGCTTTGCTAGGATCGCCTCTCTCTCCACGCTGGCCATCTGATTGATATGCTTGGCGATTTCCTTGAAACGAAGGACTCTCTGGTGATGTTTCCTTTCCGAAAGTCGTGCTAGAGGATCATTGAGGACCAGTCCAGCCATGCTTGCTTCTAAATTCCCGTCGCGAGTATATTGATGATGATAGGAAGGCTGATGAAGAGGAGGAGCAGAAGGAGGAGGATACCCGTAACCCCCTGCATGATATGCAACTGACCCGAACGCCCGCTCCGAGGGCGACGGAAACGAGTATCCCCCAATCGTGGACGCTATACCGCCACCCCAGGTAGAAGCAGGATAGATCTCGTTAGCGGAGTCCGGGTCGCCGAATTGAGAGACGCGGAGTTGATTTGCGTAGGCGAGGGTGCGGTTCAAGCGTGCAGATTGCGGGGGAGGTTGATTATTTGTTAGAGTGTGCAACGGGGTTAAGGGGATGGAGGGTAAGGCCGGGGATTGGAGAGGTGAGCGGCGAGGCGGAGAAGGAAAGAGGGCGTAAGACGTAGGCGAAGGGTTTCGCCGCTGTTGGGATCGGATCTGGAGAGGTTTTGGAAAGAGGCTGGGGCGAGCGGGCCCGGGTGCGGTCGAGAGAAGAGAGCTTGCTGGGTATCTGCTGCTGGAGGGGGAAATGGGCCTGGAGAGATAGCTGCCGCTGCCGCTGCCGCTGCTGCTGCTGTTGCTGCTGAATTTGGATATTAGGTTGGGTATAGGGTTGTCATGACGCCCTCTGTCGAGCTCAGGCCTTCGTTTGTCGGCCACGGGCGGTGCGGTCGGTGGCAGTGGGTACGCCGGGAAGTTATTTCTCCTTGGTTCTTTGTACTTGGAGGCCAATTCCTCGTCACTGTCGCGAGGCCAGGGGATGCGAACGCGTGGTTCCTCCTCCTGCGAAGAGATCGATGTCTTTTCCGCAGCCGTCTCGTTTCTCAACGTCTCTTCCGGCTCCGTCAACATTCGGAGTGTCTTGTTCCTATGCGCAGTACGAGATGTGTCATCTCCAGAAAACGTCGAAGTTGCTGGTACATCACTGGCAGCTTCGAGTTTATAACCCAGCAACTCTCCCAGTTTATCAATCTCAATCCCAAGTCCTCCTTGGTGTCCCAGGTCCAACGGGAGGAAACTCTCGCTGTCCGGGCGTGGATACGTGCCTTTCGGGTAGTATTTCCCGTCCCACATTCGCAGGGCGCGGAGGGAAGTTTTGGGGGGCGGTGTTGGCGGGTTGTCATTTTCTTCTGCTTCGGCTGCTGATCCCGGGATGTCGATGTCGATGTCGATGTCGGTCGGTTTCTTGATGACTTTTTCAGGGGAAGGTAAATCTGCTTTAGCGCCATGTTTTCTCTGTGGGTTCTTCGTTCCGGGGATCCCAGGCAGTGGAGTTGGGGTACCAGAGGAGAGTTCAGGGGAAGGCAGTAATGCAACCTTCTCCTTCTTGTTACCTTTCTTCACCATCTCCCTCTCTTTCTCCTCTACCTTCCCATACTGTCTTCCCAATGATAGACCATCATCGTTCCTAACAACAGCACTGGAAACCAGGGACTCACCACCTATCCTCCCCATCGCAACGCCCAACGTCGTACTCTCCGGCCTGGCGCACTCAGTCTCCCCCATCACGCTCGCACCTGTAGCTGTCGTGCCCTTGCCATCCCAGTCGATGGTCCCGCCGCTGAGTACGCTGTCCCATTCGCGGTCTCGCGGTCCGTCCCAGTAGGAGCTTCCTAGGCTGGAGATGGTGGAGATGGTGGGGTGGGGTTGATGAGGTGGTGGCATGGGATTTGAATAGGAAGGGGATTCTTGAGGGATGCGATTGGAATGGTGAGGTGTGTGAGTGGAGGTGCTAATTTCGTGTAGAAGGGAGGTGTATGGTAGTGTAGTTTGAGAGGGAGGGTTGTGGAGAGGTGTGCACTACAGCTTGATCTGCTATTCCTAGAGGGAGGATGGAAGTAGCCCGGGAAAAGGCATGGTCGGTCCCTAGGAATCTGGGTCCGTTTGACGCCGTTGTGCGGATATGGACCATGGTCATGTACACGTTCCCCTATCCTTGACATATAGTCACATAGTGTGTTCTTCATCCTTGAGCACGCGATTCGATGACAGCTGTTTGAATTCCCGCGTATTTACGCCGAGGCATTCATATCTCGACACCGACAGCGAAGACCTGTCAGTTCAAGCACAAATTTCGCTGACCTTGCAGTCCCCGAGATAGACCGGCGTTTTCGACATGAATGCTTGAGAAGTCTTCCGTCACCGATCTACTCCCCGAACCTCACAATTCTCTTTTGATAACGACGAAGTCACTTCTCCCAATCGTTTGCAACGCCATCTGCGCCCCTGGCCCCGACATCCCCCAACATCGCTATCCAGCTCCAAGTGAAGTCCCTTCACCACCTTGCTAATCACGTATACTCCATCCCTATCTTTGGAAGCACGCGACTTCCAACCGGAATCAACACTTACAAACGCTATATATCAGTGAACTCCTCGTCCTGTGAAGCGGAAGTACGTACGCACATGATCATGCAATCACTTATCACCCACCCCTCACCGAGTCTTGAAGGATCCAGTGTACCCCTCTCGAGCGTTTGCTTGTCCCCACGGAATGCACCATTACCCAGGGGTATAGGCCGGTCACTGCGTCCGTTCTTATTCGAAGGATTTGACGGGTTGTGCTCTGCCAATGGCAGTTCCTCCTCAGCACGACGTTTGTTAAGATGTAATTGGAGGCGCTGAGAGGGACCCTTGTGATCTACAGGGTGCCGAGCGGAGAGCCAGAGTGAGAGAGTGAGGGAGTCTCCAAACACAGCAGACCAACGCTGTTCCACGACACCCGCGAACATTGTCGAGAGAGGGGGCTGAAAGAGAATATTTTTGCATTGATGATGATGTAATAAAAGGCATCAAGGCCCCACTGTCACGGTCAAAATCTTCAGTGCACAAGGTAAGTGCCCCTGCTCCTGAAGAACACAGATATGTGACCGACAAAGACATTTCCAAATGAACTTGCATTATATAGAGGGGTACTATACATATACTCAACGTTAGCCGGCCAGAGGACAAAAACGACCCGGTATTGTAAAGAAATAGACGCCCAAGAACACCTGCGCTTGCTGTGCTGACAGACCGCTCGATCGATCATCAACAAGAACCCTAGACCCGAACCAATGCCGCCCAACCCTGTCCCACCCTGCCCCGTTCCCCGAGAAAGATGCTTTGTTTATGTACAGATGAGCTGATCCAAGGGAAAAAGCCCCGATGAAGCCGGACGGAGTATTAACGCCAGTGTATGGAACTGCGTCGCAAACGCCAACCATTCGGGTATTATGCTGCCATTGCTCGTTCTATCTCTTCACCTTCCCTCTTCAACCTCTTGTGGAGCGACCGCAGTGACTCGTATGTCAACATGGTGGTGGCAGCAGCAGGCACCGCGCGGACCATATTGGTACCCATCCCGTTGTAAAAGGCTCTCCAACCCTCTTCCCGGAGGATGATTTTGCAGGTCGTAATGACGCCGCGGTACCTTGGGACATTGACCATCCCGTCGGAGGATGACGTCCCCGGTGGACGCGTGTGGTGGAACACACCTTGTAGCCCGCCGCGGAAGGACACCTCATTATGCGAAGCCGAGGGCAAGGAGCGTTGCTGTGTCTGAAGCCTCGTGCGAAGGACCTCGTGAGGATACGTAGCCGAAGTTGCACATATTTTGCTGAGAACTGTCGCTGCTAGCACCCCAGGCCAGTGTACCACGTTGTGATCCTCGTCTGTCGCCTCACCCATAGGCGAGCCTGTGAATGTCTCCTTCAAGAATTCGTAGAGTGGAAATTGTATTGCCACGTGCGTAAGCCCGAGAAGGGCGGGTGCAAGACCAGAGTAGAAGGCTAATATCCCCTCACTCTTGTACATTTTCCAAAATGCATCAAATGTACCTTTGTATTGCCACGGCGGTCTGTGGGCGTCTGATGCTCGCGCGCTCACTTGCGACATCAGTCTGGTTTTCACCACCCATATAGGGTTTGAAACGAGCGTTGAGCAGGCTCCTGCAGAGAGTGCGGAGCATAGATGAGAGGCCCACTTGTTACCTAGCCATCATCAGATCCATGTCACAATAGGCACTCTCCAATACATACTAGTTCGCTTCTTCGTCGCTTCCTTCACGATGTCGTAGACGCTCATGTAGGTGGCCCAGGTGGGTACGTAGCCGAGCAACATCGGGCCGAGCCCCCTATACATGCCGCGGAAGCCATCATGACTCCAAATCACGCGAGCCGTGCCCAAAAGACCGTTGTACACTGCGCGTGTCGGTCTTGGTTGGCTGCGCGGTCGGAAACTGTCCTGCGTCTGAAGGCGCGTCTTTATGACGTCTAGCGGGCAAGTCACGATACCAGAGGCTATACCCGCCGCAGAACCGCAAACGGCGTTTACTGTTGTTTTGGGGAGGTGTGCGCACCGTACAGCGAGGTTAGGGAATAATGCACCTAGTTTCGACTCTGGACGACGAGTGTCTGGGGTGCCATGGGAGACAGTCACTGGGGATTGCGTCCGGTAACCAGGTTCGGCGCTGCTTGAACTGGGCGGTAGATCGGGCTCGGCGGTCATGATGGGGGCTGTCCATGATAGGAAAGTCAGTGGAAAATTTCATGGACGGCAGGGAGCAGGAGGTCATACAGGCCGTCGTGCCCGTGGAGGTGCCTCAGTGTGCGGAACCCCGCAGCACTTGAGAGACACAATAGCTAGCGATTAAGCGGCTCCATGGACAGGAGAAGGGGATAGTAGGGTGGCCGGTAAGGGAAGAGTGACGAGTGCGGCGCGGCGACGTCTGGGACAGAGTGAGCGAGCGCGGTGTCGCAGTATAGGTGAGAAGGATGGTTGCGAAGAAGATGGCACGAGAGAAGTGCGAGTGGGGACTCGGAGTAGAGTGGACCTGGCTAGGACCTGCGTGATTTTCTTGGCACGACGACTTTGACCGAACTCAACCTTGGAGCTTGCGACCGACGACCTCATCTCGCCCAATTGCAACCCCCCATCCGCCATCTCCCCTCCACCGACAGCGACACACCGTCACCATGTCTGCGCCCAGTCTTGCGGCCACCGTCTCCAGGCGTCCCTGGTTGAAGAAGTTGTTCACTCCCTTGGCGAACTGGTATGTCAATGCTGCTGGCTACAGGCAGCTCGGCTTGAGGTACGGACGCCCTCCCCTATGCGCCAATTCTTTGTCAAAGGATCGGAAAACACCTCGGTTGCCCTCAATTGGTTTCGAGTTGCCGGGCTGACGCGATCGCCTCCGCAGAGCCGATGATCTTCTTCCGGAGGAGAACGACGTTGTCCAGCTCGCTCTCAAGCGTCTGCCGCCCAAGGAGGCCTACGACCGTGTATTCCGCATGCGCAGGGCTTTCCAGGTATGGAGGAGAGTGCAATAGGGTGCCGGGCGGTTTGCTAAGGCGATGTAGTGCTCCATGTCCCATACGCTTTTGCCCAAGGAGGAATGGACCAAGGATGAGGAGGTATGCCGGATGGCACGACTGACATTTTGCGGTACTGACTCTGCCCAGGACACTCCCTACCTGTCCCAAATAATTCAGCAGATCGAGGCTGAGATGAAGGAGCGCGAGGATCTCGAGGCCATGGTTGTGACAAGGCGGAAGGCGGCGCAGTAAACCAGAATTACGGAAAGCGGCACCTATTGAAGGGGAAAAGAATTTGGCTGTGCGATAGAGTGTATATCAACATGTCATTTCTCTCTGCTCGAGCGCCTCGCAATGCCCTCCCGGCCAGCATTGTTTCGATTGTTAAGTACTTGTACGGCTTTCGACTGTTCCGGCCGAGCCAATCTACCACTGCATCTACGATCTATTGTTATGAACATAGACTGGATATGACCTGTCAATCATGTTTGAGAATGTGTGGTAATGGTTTTCGACTCGGTGTTGCTCCGCATATGTAAAGCATTCACAGAAGCCGTCCACGGCTCAGTGGGAGGGGTCTCAAGAGTGAGTAAGGAACTGAGCGAAGCTCCACTCACCATTGAAAACGCTCCCATTATCAAAGGCCCTATAATATAATTCGCAGCTGCACCAGTGAGCTCGGGGGAGGGGAGCAATTGGAGACTTGGCGCCGGTTCCGGTCGCGGCCAGCCCTGGAGCCCCTCCACTGCACACCATCCCACCTTTGAACATTTTTCTGTTCGCGTGAGTGAAGACGGAGATCGCAGCCCAGCTTTGTTGCAGGAAGCGGATTATATTCTCTCGGAAGTTTCTTCAGAAGTCTCGTCATTCTCCGCGCCGAATCAATTGACTTCGATTTTGCCCGGTTTGGCAAGAATTTGACGTCGGTCTACACAGCGCTCTTTTGAAAACCACCCCAAGGTATTTACATCCCGCCATTTCAAGTCCCGAGAGGCCATGCGTTTTACATACCTCTGCAGTGATTTCTGTCCTTCTCGAGATCTTGCTTTCCTCTTTTCTTCCACTCCGTACTCGCCTTGGATGTCAACTCCTCTGTAGTCGCACTAACCATCGCCAAGCACAATGTCGGCCAACGACACATATCAGGACCCGCTGAACTCGCGGTACTCCAGCAATGAGATGAAGTATCTTTTCAGCCCCCGCAACAGGTTTAGCACCTGGCGGCAACTCTGGATCTGGCTGGCCGAAGCCGAGAAAGAGCTTGGGCTCGACATCAGCGATGAGGCCATTGAACAGATGAAGAAGCACCAGATTATTCAGGATGATGAGTTCAAGATTGCTGCTGAAGAGGAGAAGAAGCGGAGGCATGATGTGATGGCTCATGTGCATACATTTGGCCTCAAGGCACCAGCTGCCGCGGGCATCATCCACTGGGGAGCGACGAGCTGTTATTGCACTGACAATGCGGATTTGGTAGGAATCAATCACCACGCTGGCCTGTATATTTGCTGACCCTCCTAGATCTTCCTGAGGGATGGGTTGGACATTCTGCTTCCTAAACTTGCCACGGTCATTGAGAAGCTTTCATCCTTCGCGAAGGAGCACAAGAGCCTTCCCTGCCTGGCTTACACTCATCTCCAGCCAGCTCAGTTGACCACCGTCGGAAAACGAGCTTGTTTGTGGATTCAAGATTTGTTGAAAGATTTGAAGAACCTCGAGCGGGCACGGGAAGATCTTCGATTCAGGGGTGTCAAGGGTACTACTGGCACCCAGGTTAGTCTAGCTACATTGTGCCTTTCTATTTCCTCTGCTGACACACATAGGCTTCCTTCTTACAGATCTTCGATGGCGACCACTCCAAGGTCGAGCAGCTGGACGAGCTCGTGACCAAGAAGGCCGGTTTCGATTCAGCATATATCATCTCCAGCCAGACCTATCCCCGCAAAGTGGACGCCGATGTCCTGAATGCTTTAAGCTCCTTCGGCGCCACCTGCGAGAACATCGGACAAGCCATCCGTCTCCTTGCCTCTTTCAAAGAGCTCGAAGAGCCCTTCGAGTCAACCCAGATTGGCTCCTCCGCCATGGCCTACAAGCGCAACCCCATGCGCAGCGAGCGTCTCTGCTCTCTGGGCCGCAAACTGCGAAACCTCAGCGCCGATGCCTCTGCAACCTACGCAGCGCAGTGGATGGAGCGTACTCTGGATGACAGCGCCATCCGCCGCATGTGCCTGCCCCAAGCTTTCCTCTCCACTGATGCATCCCTCATCCTGCTCAACAACATCGCTTCCGGTCTGGTTGTGTACCCCGCTGTTATCAAGAAGCGAGTTGAAGCCGAGCTACCCTTCATGGCCACAGAGAACATTATCATGGCTCTCGTAAAGAAGGGCGTCTCCCGCCAGGATGCCCACGAGGAAATTCGCGTTCTGAGCCACCAAGCCGGTGCGGAGGTGAAGCAACACGGCAAAGATAACGACCTGATCGACCGCATTCGGAGAACGGAATTCTTCAAGCCGATCGTCGGCGAGTTGGATGAGTTGCTAAAGCCGGAGACCTTTACGGGAAGGGCGCCGCAACAGGTCGATGCATTTTATACGAGGGAGGTTAGCAAGGCTTTGAAGGCTTATGTGGAGGCTGGGACACTTAAGCTGCAGGAGGCCGCGGAGCTTCACGTTTAAATTGGGCTCGAATGGGGCTTCTGATAGATGGCAATGGGATAGAAAACACTTGTATGAATGTAGTACCTAGTGAGTATTTGCAATTTGACATTTCTCTGGATAAAAGATGAAACTATGGAAAGTATGGGGGATCCCACATAATATGAAAGCGGGCTGCCCGATCTAGACTTAGACACTCAGTGCTGTGAGATGTTCTCCGGTCAGACACCTAACTTCAGGTTTCAAGTTCGATTGATCAGTCATGTCACATGACTTCGCAGAACTTTCGTGAATTGCCAAGGCGCTAAATCTAGACCCGATGACGAACGGGGCAGGCTTGCCACCCATCTCTCACTGTAACTCTAGATCTCCTATACAATACGGAGTACTACGTAGCCTTTCCACTGACTTTCCGGAGGACGGTCCGCGGAGGCCAAATAGAAGATTGGCGTACCTATTCTCTCGACAGATTATTTCCCGATCTAAACTTCCCCAATTGCCACAAAAGTCAATCAACCAACCCTCATCTGAACTATCCTCGATATCCATAGCTCGGACGACGCTTTCAACTTTACTATTGAGTAGCTGTGTACCCTACAGTCAGCAAAATGTTTCCGGCGCCAGAGTCTTCTCTGGATGGTTCGGAGTCTCTCTCAGAACAACGGCTTGCTACACTCCTCACAAGCCGCAAAAGAAAGATAACCAACTATGGCGACTTAGGCGACGAGGAAGAAGACTGGGACCACGTTTCACCAAAGAAGAAGCTAAAGAATGAGCTTGAAGGCGGCGGAGTACAACCAACAGTAACACCCAAGAGCAGGAGGAAGAAAAAGTCAATGGATGCAGACTGCGAGATAAAGCAGGAAGAGAAGAGGCTCAGGCGGTATGTCCAGCAACATCTCACGTCCGTGAACCTGTATTGACTTGGATTTTAGGTTTCGCCAACATCCACCGCAGTCTTACCTACAAGTTAAAGAGCGGGCACTGACGCAGCGACTCATCATTCAAAGTCGTGAGCGATGCGGAACGGATGAGGTACCAGAAGAGAAGGTAACGATCGTCGGCACGACCGGCAACTTGTACACTGTAAAAGTATCTCAAGTGCCCTCCTGCAACTGTCCGCATGCCCGCAAGGGGAATCAGTGCAAGCACATCATCTATGTAAGTGGAGTTCGGAAGGTACATTGACTGTTCATAACTAATACCCTCAGGTCATGCTTCGCGTGTTGAAAGCCCCAGAGCACATAGCATACCAGCTAGCCTTGACATCGTCCGAATTACGCGACTTGTTCAAGCGAGCCCCACCGATTCCGGATGCCGAAAACGACGGGGATGATGCTAATGGTAACCGCAAGCCTATTGAGGGTGACTGCCCTATCTGTAGGTGAATCTCACCAGTTCACCGATTTCCAAGTGCTGACTTCCTCCCCCAGGCTGCACTGAACTCGAGCCAACCAAAGAGGCACTCGTATACTGTAAACAATCTTGCGGCCACAATTTCCATAAGAGTTGCATGTCTCAATGGATCAAGACCAAGGCCGGCAAGGGAACATGTCCTTACTGCCGTGCGACCTGGGAAGAGACCGACATTGATGCGAGAAAAGTGGATATCAAAGCCGTACCGGTGAATGAGGAGGGGTACATCAATGTGGCGTCTCAGCTGGGACTGTCTGGGGAGAGAGGTGAGTGGTGAAGTCGGATCTACGCTTGTGGTTGAGTCGGCTAATGGCTTTGCAGATGTGTCTACCTACCATCAGTACTGGGTCAGGACACATTATCGGCGTCAACAGCGATGGTATGGCGGGGACGATTGAGTATATCCCATGTCCTAAGAGCACATTTTCCTGCGATGTGTCTCGAAGCTCAGTCTCACGGCCATCTTCTGACCGTTGTTCTCTTTATTCTCTTTTTTTCGTCGAGCAGTGGGTGGCTGATCTCCTGTCTATTCATTTGGTTTTTCTCGATACCCAAGGCTCCTTTCGTTATACACTTCCATGACTTCTAGGCCGCCACGGTTACGACAGGATAGTCTGGCGGGGCACTGCGTGCTGGCGGCACAAACACAGGCCACGGGATCTCAGGCGATAATGCGTTTTTTCTATACATGACCTCTACTCTGTGACTATGTGTCAATCCATGCATCTTCTCACACAGCAAAATATACCCGATCTTTTCCCCAACATCGATGGCAGAGCCGTACGTCCACTGCACTGATTGCCCTTATCCTATGTATGTACACGTAATACACGTAATGCACAGTACATGTACGACGTCCATTCGCACGTCTCGGTGCTTGAATAAGCGAAGGAAGGAGCCAACACCGAAGTGTGTGCCTTTGATGTCCGATACCCTTTGCAAGTAAAGTAGAACATTTTCAAGCCCACCGCAGTATCAAAGCAGCAGATTACTTCTTGATTGTAAAACCTGAGCCAGATCCTTGTATATGCTGTGTAAAATGAAGGGAGGTGTTCGATACCACGACTGACATCATCGTCATCGTTTTCCTTTCGACATGCCCTCATTATTCATGGCTGTTCATGGCTGGAAGCTAGGACCCCTCCAATCAAAAGAAATGAGGGTAGGTACCTCGACCACCATAAGCACAAATATCCGACTCGAAATGAGCAAGGGGTTTTCCCTCCATTACTCATCGGAATTCCGGATGCGCACTGTGCTTGTTGCATCGACATTGGCATGCCGGAAATAGGTCTGCTTGGTGAGATGTTGTAAAAGGGGGATGGGTGAGATATGAATGTGAATTTTACGGAGTACTAGTATGTACTCCATTCACTGGGATGGAGAGATACTGTGCTCGGTATGTCGTGCCTACTTCGATGCAGAAATGCAAGTCCAGACTCTCTGCCAGCTGGGAGCTTTTCGTTTCAACAGCAGAAAGAGTTGGACAGGTTTATGAGGCGGTCTCACGTCTCTCTCGAGGCTATTTCTAGGGGCTTGTTCGGCCGCCGGCCACGCACAAGGCCGTTTTTCGCAGGGGTTCCGTTTTCATGAGATGAGATGCCAAGAGATCACCGACAGGGTCCATTTCAGGCACCGCGGTTTGATTCGCCCGTTGCAATACACACTAGGCGGTATGGGGGAAATACATGCAAGCTAGCGGAAAGGCTAGCACGGAGGTCAAGCCATTCTAAGGGAAAACTGCGTGGGGCCAGCTAAAGAAAGACCATAAACCTTGTCCAACAGAATCCCCCTGAGCAAGCCGTTGAATGTTACAGAACAACTGAACAAGTTGAATTGGGCACGGGGACGGAAAGGGACGGACCAAAAGATGAATACTCGACAAGAGATGGGAGAGAAGTAGCAGAGCAGGAAAGCTTCTGTAACTGTCGCTTGGCCGGGGACTTGATGGAATGCATCCACAACAGTGAATCGAGAATTGCCCACCAATTCCCTCGCTGCTCACAACAGCCTTATTTTATTAAAGTAAGAATACCCTCCTGCAAGCAATTAATTAGCAGCCCCTGGCACTTCCTCAGCCATTCGCTGTGGTGCGACGCATCGCCAGTTTGCGCCTGGTCCGGGGTTCGTGGCCAATCAACGCGCTTAGCTGTGATAACTGCTCGATTCCCTCTCCCCCCAGGGCCTGGATGCCTCTTCTTCTCCTCCCGCCCGCCTCGTCTCTCCTTCACCACCACCCATCATTCTTTTGTGGGAGTCGCTCTTTACCGAATCCCTCTCTCCTCGCCTTTGCCGTTGCCCAACTTGCTTCTTCCCACCCCAGTCACTCTTTTTGGGCCGGAGAGCTTTGTTTGTTGTTAACAGTACGATTGTGCCACCTTCACAGCACTCACCGCTAGTCACTCCTTGACCTCCCTCCGCCGCCCACGGTTGATTCCATATATCGAGAACTCCGTCGAGCGCCTCACGACCCCATCACGACCTTACGCCACTAATACTCAACCCACTTCTAATTGCCTCTTTCCCTGAACAATCACGCGGACCATTGCCAACACCGACACCCGCGCGCGAATGGGACAGAAGTTGTAGCCAAACAATATGGACCACCGACACCATGCCCACCGCCATCGCCACTCGAGAAGGGAGACTTTCTATCCTGAGATCCCCGGAATACCGAGCCGTACCACTGCAATGGACATGTCTCCTGTCCAGCTGATGCCACGCTCTACATGCACCGACCCGGATGCCCCTGAGTGTCGAAAGCCCACCCAGATACCCACACTTCCCATTGTGCTAGGCGTAGTGTAATGCAGACCTTTTCCCGCATTGTCCTAAGATGCTGACTTCTTTTAGAATACCCTTGGGCGCAGCCGCAATAGTCCTAATCTACCTCCATCGAAGACATATCCGCAAGTTGAGGGAGGAAGACGCCAAGGACAAGTACAAGTCGCTCGATTTTGGTGTTGACCCTTCATCGGCCCAGCGTAAAAAGGGTGCGAAAGGAATGGAGATGAGCAAGACGGACGGAGAGAAATCCGCCCGGCACGGATATGGCATCTCCCTGGACATGGGAAGCCCATACATCATGCCCGCTGGTCTGAATGCGTCACGGGAATCGTTCCATTCGCTCTCACGGTCAATGCATGACCCCAGCGATCCATACAGCCCCGTGACGATGAGTTTCATGAAGGGAGACAACGCCAGCCTCAGAAGTGTGAGCCGCAATGGAGGATTCCCTGCCCATGACAACGGATCCGTGTACACCACCTCGAGTGGTGCGACTGACAGGATGAACAATGGCCTGTTGAAGAACGCCTCGAGCATGTCCCATTCCGTCCCGCCGCGTGGAGAGCCACTTTCACCCGATCGGGAGGTACCTGAGCTGCGTTTCCCAGAACCGGTTGCACAACCCCGGAGTCCCAGCCCGCTCAACCCAAACGCACAGTCGCCGCCGTCAGCGGTTCTGAGAACCACTGCTGCTTCCCCACCTCCTGCGCAAACACAGTATGTCGCCTTCAACCCGACGGGCTCACCCGCAGTCGCTCCGGCTCCCGCTGAACCGGAACCCGAAGTACAAGAGTCCAAGGCTCAGAGAACCACACCTAGTCCACCTCCTCTACGCATTCAATCCCAGGCAGCGGTGTTACAGAACAACACTGCAAGCTTTATAAGCGACTCCAGCTATGGCGACGCCTTCCAGATTACACCTCCCTCACCCCCTCGGAGCCAAGAACGCGTTCTGTCCCAGGAAGCACCCCTTGTGCCAGAGCCTCTTCATCCTCAGACGAATGCGCCCGTAGGGCTAGGGGTAGAACAGATCGACTACAGTGCCAATCGGTTATCCCTAAGCCTGCGTCCTCTGCCGCCTGATGATCCGAATGACAACCCCGAGCAACGTGCCCTCCGCATTCGCTCCTTTTATAAGGAATATTTCGACGAGAGCAAGCCTGACCCTGCAGGCGGCCATGCCTATCATGACGACTACTACGAGGATAGCTACGGGTCGGAATATCTTGATGGTGCTGTGTACGATCCTCAGAGCAATGCATTTGTGGTGGCACAGCCTCATGCACCTTTCGCACAGCCTGTAACACGTCGCGCCATGACGCCTCCTCCTCGCGCACCTCCCCGGTTCCGCAGTGGTAGCCTTCCTCGGGGACCTCACATGTCCAAGGGGTCAATGTCTTCTGCTGGCCGCCACATGCCGCCGCGAGGAATGTCTTCTATGAGCGGACGTTTCCCGGGAACTCGTCCACCGCCGCCTCCACCGGCTGCCCTAACCTCCTTACCTACGCCATCGAAGCTTAAGGAGGACTCGATGGTGTTCAATCCCATCGACTTTGCCCCTCCAGTCTCCATCCGAGAGAGACAGAACGGAATGCGGCCTGATAGCCCGCTGGGGACGCCTAGGCCATACAGCCCTGCAGTTCGCGCGCACACGCCTTTGGCCAGCGCTTTCGATGATCTGGCTGTAATGCCCAGCCCGTAAGTCTACACTCTGCCCTCTCTCTCATACGTTTCGCTAACACCAGTAGGCACATGCTGCGCAAATCGGGCACATTCACCGCTCTTGACTTCGCTCCCCCGCCCCGTTTCCGAGACCCGGGCTCCGGTGCCTCGGACGCAGGATCCATCCGTTCATATCGCTCGGGCATTTCTGCCGTGGGCCGCATGGCCGTTCGCACTGGAGCTAACCGCGTCAGCCGAATTCCGAAGGGCGTCGTCGGCACCAAGGAGGACATTGTCAGCGCTCTGCGACCGCAGATGAGCCTCGTAGCCCCTGCTTAAAGACTTGTTTTTGAGCTCAGCATTTCTTCTTCCCTTGCCAATCATGACTGGAGCATCTGCATGCGCCTGTAACGACAATCGACAATTTCCGGAAACTGCATCTAACGCTCGCTGGCTGAGTTCTATTCATATACTTGTCACATCCGACCAACCAACCAAACGCCCATATTGGGATTGATATTCACCCTTGACGACAAACGGAATAGACGGCGTGGCGGGCCTGGCCTCGCCCTGATTTGTAGACTTGGCGGGGCCGATATGGGCGACATCAATGTTGTCCATATACGTACATATCAACATCATCACATTTTTCTCGTGGATTCTCATTGGGGTGCCTCTGTGCACGAGCGAAGGTCGGGTCTTTACAGGCGCTTTACAAGCGGTGGGGTTTCTTGCGGATAATTTCTATTTTTTAAATGGAGAGAAGTAGACTTTGAGGTGGAGATCAAGAAGGGAGGAGGGACTTGAGAGGAGGCCGAGGGACTGGGTAGGAAAGGGGCGGGTGTGGTGATTCCGAGTGATAGAGGAAGATAACAGAAAATCTAGGGCAGAATTACTTGTTAGCATTGCATGTTGCCGGCTCGTTAAGTCCTTTATCCCCCTACCGTCCAGTCAAGCTACTCTTGTCTACACGGTAGTGATAGCTTGACAGCGTCTCGGCGCCAAGAGAAGTCAAAATCAACGGCTTCCAACTCCCATGACGATTTCGTTGACATTGGTGAACACCAGGAACACGTATCTGCATGCCCACCAGCAAACAAACATGTGCAAGTCGCTGTTAGAATGTCTCTCGCTCCGGGCCAATCATCACCACCCGGACTTCCACGCACAAATCTAGCAAACAGCAGGCGGGTGCTCAACATCTTGAATGACCCCATGGCCAGCATTGCTGCTGCATGTCATGCCAACTCAGCTGGAATAGAGTTTCCGTTTCCTTCGACCCTTCCTTAGCTGTGGAAACTAAGTCCTCCCATTTCTGAGCAGGAAACGACGTTCCTACCTGCCATTCTTGCTCCAGCAGTACGGCAAAGCCTGGTGTCTCGGTGGACTACGTCATGTCCCCATAAAAAGATTCAACACCTTACTGGGGAACCACGCGTCTCCAGGCCTGGAGTCAAACAACGTCGAGCTGGCTCGCCCAGCAGGCCCACCGTGATTCTTTCGATGTGCCGCTACTGTCGGTCCACTATTTTCAGCGACTTCTTTCCTTTTCCTTTCATATCTTCTCTTGCAAGGCGTTCCCGCCCTATACTATAGCTACTAGCTTTAAGATCCTCACCACCAGCAGTTCACAATGCATTTTAGGACAGGCCGCAGCTCGGACGGCCGCGCTGCACCAGGAACTCGTCCGGTGCCAGAAGGCCTCACCAATGAGCAAATCAAACGTGCCACGAAGCCCCGCCAGCGTTGGGCCAACATCACTATCGTTTTCCTCTTCATCACCGTCGTCTTCCTAATCCTCCTCGAGATCGGAAGCACATACAACAGGCCCGTCCTCAGAGACTGGTACTTCATCCGGATTGATCTCTCTAACATAGTTCCGGCCTCTGTTCCGAATTACAACCTCATTAACACCATTGCACAGTCCCTTGGCCTGCATGATTTCTACCAGGTCGGACTGTGGGGCTTTTGCTCTGGGTACAGAGACCAGGGCGTCACCTATTGCTCGCCACCGCAGACAATGTACTGGTTCAATCCTGTGGAGATCCTAGCCAACGAGCTTCTCGCCGGCGCTTCCAGTACGTCTGCCCTGTTTCCAGCGTAGCAACCCTTGCTAACTATACGTCCAGTCAACCTCCCTTCACACATCAACGACATCCTGGACCTCATCAGGATCGCCTCCCACGTCATGTTCGCGTTCTACCTTACGTCCGCCATCCTCTCGACCGTCCTCCTTTTCTTCGTCCGCCTTGCAACTCGCAGCCGCCTCTACAGCCTTCCCATTGCAACCTTCTGCATCATCAACGCGCTCCTCGTCATCGTCGCATCCGTCATCGCAACCGCCATGTTTGTCATCTTCCGCAACGTCATAAGCGGCGTTGCGGAGCTGAATATCAGCTCTGAACTGGGCCTGTCGATGTTTGTGTTTATGTGGATAGCTAGCGCATTTGCACTTGCGACTGCGCTCATTCACTCGGGACTGTGCTGCTGTGGGACTAGCAGGAGGGACATTCGGACCGGGAGGAAGACGCGGAAGCTTAAGCTGCTCAGCAACACGAATAATGAGAAAGCGGGAAAGGCGGATGACCGGGGAGCAAGAGGCGGCGTCTGCACTGTGGACGAAGAATGCCAAGCGAACGGCACGGCGCAGGAGAGGAGCTTCACATCTACCTCCAACGGTGCATGTGCGCCGAACTTGCCCTCGTCCGAGTCGGTCTGGAAACGCAGTATCCGGCGCGTCTAGTCGGCGCTAAGGCGCGGCCTGGTGTCTAGATTCCTGGAATGGATTGGACGAGTTATCGGCTCCAGCGCGCTGGCTGCAAGGACTTCGATGTCGAAGGTGGTGGAGTGCCTGAGTCTGGTGTATGGAGTCTCGTGTTGGTATCTGGTGTGGCCGGTTTGGGGGTCGTGGGCGTGTTGTGGAGCGAGGGATGGAGGTGGGGATAAGCCGCCTCCTGCGTATGATTTTGGCGAGGATTGCGAGGCTCGTATGGAGAAGGAGAAGATGGAGCCAAAGGAGGAGAAGGAGGAGAATGAAGAAGAGGGATGCATTCATACCCAATCGTGAACTGATGCATGGACGGATGGGAGCATGGGGCAGGCGTCGGAGGGATTTCGAATCAGTGTCCATGGATTTCGAGGCTCTAGGATGGAGTTCTTCTTGAGACATGGAAGTCCAATGTTGAACATTAAAGGCGGTGGATGCTGAAGGCGATGCTGCAACGGGATGATGTGCATATCATGCACTCCAGGTACGTCAAGAGGGATAGACTAATGGTCATGAGAAACGATCAATAAACCAATCGGGGAGTATATACAATAACAAACACAACATCGCTCATGTCACATCAAGAAGACGCATTCCAGGCCTCCTTCTCTAGCTCTCTCCACATGAAATTCAAAACCTCGCCTCCACCTTCTCCTCGGTATCCTGCAACGCCCACTCGCTCCTGGCCTTCTTACTCCTCACGGCATCGACCTGCGCGCGCGTGAATCCCTTGGCTTGAGTAGCTGGGTTATATCCCAGACCCGTCAGTCTCGCAACCTCTTCGTCCGATACATCGCGCGCTGCGGATCCATCGGCACGCTTGTACACGGTACACACAACCGCGCCTCCGAGACCGAGATTGTGCTGAAGCGCGACGGTGGTGTCCTTGACGGAGCGATTGTTGGCCCATCCACGCATATGCCAGACGAGTTCGGCGCACTGGGCCAGGCCCGTAGCGCCGAGCGGGTGGCCCTTTGAAATCAAGCCGCCCGAGGGATTGATAACGACCTTGCAGGCAGGACCGTAAGTGATGCCGCCCGCGCGAACGAGTTCGTGCGCCTTGCCCTTGGGAGCCAGACCGAGGGCTTCAATGGTGACCATTTCGTTCGCCGAGAAGCAGTCGTGCAGCTCGCACACCTTGACGTCTTGCGGGGATACGTTCGCCTCCTGCACCGCGGCTTTCGCGGCGCGCTCGCTCATCGAGTAGCCGACCAGCTCGATGGCGCTCCTGTTGAACAGGTTGGGCGAGTCGGTGGCGAGGCATTGTCCCGCGATGAGGATGGCTTGGGATTTCAGGTGCGGTCTCGCGTCGAGGAAGGCCTGGGAGACGAGGACGGCGGCGGCGGCGCCGTCCGAGGTCGGGCAGCATTGGAGTTTTGTCAAGGGCGAGTGGATCATGGGAGATTGGAGGATTTGGTCCAGGGTGTATTCGTCTTGGAATTGCGAGTAGGGGTTGTTTTTGGAGTGGGCGTGGTTGATGCGGGCGATTTCGGCGAAGTCTTGTGGTTGGGAGCCGTATCTGCATTCAATCTATTAGTAGGGTGATGGTGATGCTGGTGAGGATAGATGTAACTGAACTTACTTCTCCATATGCTCCCTCCCCGCATTCCCAAACATCTGCGCCGCACCGGGGGCCTTGGTAACGCCCCTCGTCTCCTTCATGACCAACCCACTCGTGCCCGTCGGATTCGCGCGATCCTGGAAGAACGTCTGCAACGAACCCGGAAACATCTTCTCGAACCCCACGACGAGGACGCAATCGGCGGCCCCGTGCGCAATCATATTCCTCCCCATGAACAGCCCCGTCGACCCCGTCGAGCAGTTGTTGTTGACGTTGTAGATGGGGATGCCCGTCATGCCGAACTGGTAGAAGACGCGCTGGCCGCACGTGCTGTCGCCGTAGCAGTAGCAGGCGACGCCTTGGTCGACGTCGTCGTAGTTGATGTGGGCGTCTAGGAGCGCTTTGATGCCGGCTTCGAAGCCGAGTTCTGGGTAGTCGACTTTGCCGCGTGGTTTGATGAACTTGGTCATGCCGACGCCGAGGACGTAGACGGGTTGCGTTTGTTTTTGGGGCGCCATTTTTTTGTGGGTGGTGTATGGGTGGGTTGAGGTGAGGTGTGAGATATGGGAGGAGGTGAGGTCTGGCTGGGATAGAGAGGTTAGTTGGATGATGGAGTCGAGGGGAAAAGGATACGACTTACGGATCAGAAGCAGGCAAAGCAGAGGAAGAGTAAGACAGCCAGGTCCTTATACCCTCTCACTCCGCCCCAGGACCTTGGCCATGTTGATGTAGCCGTCGCCCCGGCGCATCCGTCGTCAGCAACTGAATGTGGAGAAGCCGAGGTCCCTTCCCCAAGGGGCATGGCCTAACGCGGGGCCCCAGTACTCCCCTGCCTGTCCTGATCGAATAAAAGCGTCGAAAAGCAGACGTCGAATAATAAGTAAAAGCCAGCACTCTCCTCTTCTGCGGCTACGGAAAACCAAGGCCGTCCTTCCCTGCACAACTGCCTCGTTCTTCTCTAGTCAGAAGCGGTACAACCTTGAAGACCCTACCTGAGTATTCCACTCCAGCCCAAGAGCCGATCCTCGCCTGATTGGCTGGAATGGTCTTACCTATTTCACACGGGGCATGCTGGTGCAAATTCCATTCCCCTGTCTACAATTCCGACCCCGTATTTGCATCACTATGCAAGCCTACCTAACATCAAGGATAGACAAGAACACCCGTGCCATTGTATGCTCCTCAGGCTTGTTTGTCTACAGCATTCACCTAGTCCCATTATGCTTACATTACGGAGCACTTCGAAACCACCACCCCCTCCCAATATCCAAACACCTACCCAAACCCCAAGCCCCGACAACGCCTCTGCTCAATGATAACGACCCTAGAGATAAACGCTTTCGGTCTCCATACCTCATCGACATGCTCGTGACCCTCGGCACCTACCCATCTCACCCCAAAAAGTATCGCTCTTCAGGAGAAGGTACGTCGTGTCTACACACGGACAGGCATAAGAATACAGCCTCGAATGCCCATACCCATGTCTCCTTCCTCTCGGAGCCCCCGAGATGGAATAGCATGGTCCCTCCATTGGTATCTTGATGCAACTCAACTCAAATCCGACAGCAACAACGCATACGACCAATTCATAAATCAGCCAAGGCTGAAGCACGCCAAGCGGACCATCCAACAATGCTCCTCGTCTACTCCTGTCCAAACCCGACAGTCTCCTCCACCGCGATCGTCAGTTTCTGATTCAGCGCTTCATACGTCTTATATGGTGGAAGATCGAGCCGGTTGAAGCTGTGCAAGAGAGTTAGGCATGTGTCCTTTCAAAGGGATAACATGGGAAGAGACATACCAAGTATGTGACTTCGGCAACTGATTGATCTCTCCCGCCTTCTCAATCGTAAACCTTCTCGGTCCGTCGCTACCTTGCAGATCTTTGAAACCATTGACCGGGATTCTGGAGGTACCCGTCGCAAACTGCAGTAATCTCGACTTCTGCTCTGCATCCCAGCTCCGAATGCACTGCAATTGGTCAGCCGGACTTGTCTATGGAAAAGCGTATCCCACAGTCATCTACCTTCCAGAAGTTTTGAATCACTTCATCGTTTTCCGTGTAGCCCCGGTAATCTGTGTGCTTCTTCCAGTCATCCACGTCAATGTCCGCAATACCGCCAATCAGGAGTTCAAGTTCGCGTTCATCGAAAACGTTGATTAGGTCCGGGGGAATCAGTTCGTTGAAGCCAGAGATAAACGCCTGGAACTGTTCCTCCACTCGTTTCTGGATGCGCCACTCGGTGATGAGACTGGACATGTCAGCAAGCGAACATCGACAAGTGGAAAACTCCTCTACTTACTTGACGTATTCCTGCTTATTCTCATTCGTCACCTCAATGTGCTCCCCTCCAGGCTTCAGCTCAATGGTGACAGTCTCGCCAAACCGCTCGTCTTCCGTCGAAAAGGTAAGCTCCAGCGCATCCGTGATGTCATTGTTCAGCATCCACTCTAGATTTCTGTGGAAGTCGGCATCCACACCCTCCATATCCTGCAGTGTGACCTTCTTTCTCAAAATCATCTTGTAGAACGCTCCAATGAAGAATGCATCCAAAAATCTGCGGTGGAAGATGGCTAACCCGACAACGCGCCCAATGAACTTGAAGTAGTTGAGATGCTCGGGATTAATGCCGGAATGCGGGTTGATTTGCAGGGTATAATTGTCGTGTGCCGAGTACTCGAATAAGCAGTAGAATGGGTTAAACATCTCGTGTGAGAGCAGGAAGAAAAATTCGCTGCATCTGCGTTAGCCCAAGATCCAAAACTTCTGTTCCATGGTACATACCGAGAAAGACCGCCATAATCAAGACCATCTTCGCCATCAAACTTGATCATCAACCGTTTTTTCAGATCAGCAGCGCTTTGCCGCATGATCTCATGATATGAATCTTCGAAGATGTGATTTCGTCTAACCTTAACATGACATTGCCCTGAAACGATGCGGAGTGCCGGCTGCGACCGGAAATAAATCAGCTTCCGGCGGAAATCACGCTTATACTGGGGTACATTCTGGTCGAGCGAGGACGGTAAGCGGGGGTCGTCCCAGGTGGTCGTCTTGGTGTTGTGGTCTACAAAGTATACTCTAGCCGTATTGGTAAGACGCATCTCCCATCCCGACGGCAGTGGTCCGAGTTGAGATACCGGTTGTTGCTGAATAGTGCTGCTGCTCGCGTTTTGTCCACCGTACATCCGGATGTACTGTTGGCGGCGAGGGTCAACCCAGGTAGTGGTGCGGGTATTGTGATCCACAAAGTATGGCCTGCCTTCAGGGGTATGTCGTTGCTCCCAACCAGCGGGCAGCTCTCCTGTGCCGGCAGTTGTCGCTCCGGTAGCCATCATAGATACCGCAGTGGAGGAGGCCGCGGGTGAGGGCTGACGTTCTGACAAGGTAGGCGAGTTGGCTCCCGTACGGTCCTCCGGCAACATACGATTTTGGTGCTGCGTGCGCTCGCGTTGGGTTTGAGCAGCCAACGCGGTCCGTTGCTCGCTCTCATTAAAGCTGGCTCCAGGCCGTATCCAAGTTGTTTGTCTGGTATTGTGGTCGACGTAATATGTCCTGCCTAGGTGGTCTTCCCTGCGCTCCCAGCCCGGAGGCAGACGCCCATGAGCATCCTCAAAGGCGCTGTACTGCGCGTTCGGGTTGGTGGTGGAGGTTGTCCCGTTTTGTGTCGGCGCCGTCGGCGCCATCGCGTTTGTCGGTAGAGCAGGTGTAGGCTGACTGAGGCGTTGGGGCGTGGGCTGAGCTGGCAGATGGGGTCGCTGTCCGGGATACACGTCGGAGGGATGAAGGTTCTGGGTGGGTTGTATCGGCGTGGACACAGCTGCCGTACTCGAACTCGAAGCACCGAGACCATTGATGGATGATTGCGCAGAATGTGTAGCGGGAACAGAGGGACGGCCGGAACCAACCCCATTTGGAGCACTCCCAGGCGGCGGAGGCGGGGTGCTTAGATTTGTAGATAGGTTCAGGATCAGTTTCCCATGTACCACCATGTTGTCGTTTGACTTTTTCAGGTCCCGTGTCAGCATTTCTGGAGGTAACGTTAGCGCCCATCCCGCATCTGCGGCGGAGGACATACCATCACCGCCAGCTTCCAGGTCGATAACACTGCCTATGCGGATATTGATGACACCTAGGAACCCCTGGTCCTTCTTTTTGAACTTCTTCTGGTCAAATATCTGTACGGCGAGCACGCTGTCCTCGGTCACTCTCCTAAGCCGATATCAGCAGTTGTACATCTCCCGGAAGTTGGTCGTGACGCACATATCGAAGCTCTCATTCCAATAGGGGTTAAGCGTCTTCTTACAGACATTAGTCGTCCGTGTCTGCTCGCCATTGATCGTGGCAACGGCGAAAGGGTCGGGAAATCCTGCAAGCCCTTGATAAGCAACCGACCGACGTTCCCAAGGGGAGATGGGAGAGCATACTGAAGACATCGCGCTTATAGAGCCCATCGGCGGCAATGACTGCAAAGTGGTGAGTATGAGATGAGGGAGTCCTAGATGGCGGCGCTGGGGCGGTACATACTCGTGACACGAAGGTTGGGCGGTCCCGCATCCATGCTGCGAGAAAGGATGGCAAGCGGAAGCTTGATAAAGAAGCGTTTTTCAGGCCCGGCTCTCTACGTAGAAAGGCGGAGGAAGCGGATAGGGGCGAGCTGCAGCTGTGTCTGCAAGCTCGTGGAGCTCGGCGAGGTCGAATGCGGTCGGGGGTGCGGGCGGGTGAGGCTGTGCTGGTGGTGGTGTGGTGGAGTGCAAGAGAGCGACCGTGCACAAGGCCCTGACGTTACAAAAGGTTCGGCGCGCGGACCTCGAAGGACAGGGGGCGTGAGAATTCACCGCCGCAAACAAGAGCAGGCGACGGGGAGCGTAGCGGTGCGAGAAAGGATTGTGGTGAGGTGTAGCAGAGACACCGAGAGTACTGTGGTAGGACACAGAAGGGGTTTGGGAACGCAGGTTTGGAGTCGGTTTCGTCTCTTGGCACGAGCCCCAACGCTTCCGCATTTCATGCCCCGCTCTGGACCGTGTACGGAGTACTGGCCTGTTAAGGACGGCGGCTACAGTAGCTGCTGATATAAATATCTTCTACATGTTCTACTGTGTAATAAATGGGACCACACAGTGGGGACGAAGACTGATGAAAGAATGATTCTCAATTCGCTCTCCTTCAGACACTTGGCGCCCCTGTTACCGCGCTCTCTCCTGAGTGAGGGATGATATCAAGCACTTTACGGCCCGCGCCACAGCACCTCCACTGCTAAGCCACTTGTTGAAAAGGAGCTGGGTTGGAATTTGTATGAGATTTGGAGACCTCGTTGTGCAAAAACCGCAGTTGACGGTATAGTTTAAACAAGAACAGTTATTCACAAATGCAGGCATATGCTTAATAAGATATGGTTCTCCAGTCAAATGGGTATTCCTTTCAAGTGTAGCTACTGACGCTCCGTCTACCAAGATGATTACTATATTTTACATCCCCATCTCAGATATGTACAATTCCCTCCTCCAAACAGCGCACGCTAGACTACAGCCTCCATTCCCAGCAACGCCCTCAATTTGAGATAACTCTCGTACGCGCTTAGCTTCAGCTCGACGCGCATGTGCCTGCTCCACGCTTTCAGAAAGTCGATCAAGTTGGGCGGCCAAAACAGACTCCCAGACAACTTCTCCAGCTGCTCCTCGTACACGGTGCGAGACGCATACCGGGCCAAGATAAGGAACGTCCTTGCTGGCCCTTGGCGCGTGTGCAGATTCTCGTCGAGCGATCGGGCTATGGAGAACGTCAGTACCGAATTCATATTCGTAACAGAACTAGACCACTCACTCAAATCGTTCGTCTTCAGAATCAGGAGAATCACACGTGGCACACGTCCAAGGAGCTGGATCAGCTGTTCGAGCATGCCCTCCCCCAACGCTTCCGATATCGTTTGCTTCTCCTCCACACTCCGGGGCAAGGCCACGTTCTGCTTGACAACGCTGTAGTCCCTCCCCGTGATGGCGCTGGCAAACAGAGCAAAGTGCTCGTCAGTGATCCCTGCCACCTCATTTGCATACTTGCGCATCCGGGGTTCGTCCGCGTCCAGGACTGCGAGCCAGAGCTTCGCATACGACCTCCTGATATCGACGGGTATATCGCGGTATAAGCCGTGATCGTACATGATGACGTCGAAGTTGCCATTTCCTCGCCGAGACGGGTTGTGCCGAATGGCGATATTACCGCCGTGTGGATCGCAGTGAAGAGGCGCGTTGGTCCCGAAAATCATCTCGTTGAAGATACGCGCCAATGCAGCGGACACCTCATCTCGATCAATGCCACGGGAATCTAGGTATTCCAGATCATCCGGGCGATGACCACTCACATACTCCATGACCAGTATACGTCTCCTTGCCCATATCACCTCCGGGATGATGACCGGCGCATCTGGCACTTCCATGAAATAATTCCGAGCTCGAATCGCGTTCTGTCCTTCACGATGGAAATCCAGCTCCTGCGGCAAGGACATCTCCATCTCTTCCGAAAGCCATGTGAGATCGTACTCGGGGAACCATCTCTTCAGCGTCTCGAACGTGAACCGAGTCAGGGCCAGGTCCAGCTTAGCCCACTCGTCCAGCGCCGGGTGCTGCACCTTGACTGCGACCTTCTGTCCCGTCCCCTTCAGTACGGCGCGGTGCACTTGCGCCAGCGACGCAGCACCAATTGGTAGTTTCTCAAACTCTGAAAAGATGTCCGACAGCGGAATCCCCGTATCCTTCAACACCATCGCTTCAATTGACTCGAACGAGGACACCGGGCATTTATCTTGCAAGGGGATAAAGGTATCGCACCATTCTGTCGGAAGCAGATAGTTCATGCTGCTCAGATGTTGTCCCAGCTTTATGAATATCGACCCGTTCTTCTCGAGGGTACGGAGCGTCCGTTTCGCGCATCGTAAATGGCAGGCTCTAAGGAGTTCTGGGTAGTCCTCTTCCTGGTCGCGCTTTAACGTAGACCGGTAGCTGCACTTGAAATTAACAATGTGTTGGGTACCATTGGAGGTCGTGCGCGCCTACTCATTGATGCATATGAACAACGTCGAGAGCACGCGACCGCTTCTCTGCACCGCAGTGAAAGCATGCCTTGCCTCGTCATTGAAAATGACTGCTGCCGCCGCAATTCCCCCTGCTCCTGCTGCAATTACAATCCTCCTCCTGTGCTTGCTCCTCGGAACAGCCGTAGACTTGGTGGCGCCTTCCGGTATCGTGTTGGTCGCAAACCCGCTTCGGTGCTGCGGAATCGCCTGTCTCCTCAGGCATGCTCGACACGTCCAGGGCCCTGTCCGCCGGGCAAAAAGGGAGGGAAACGAGCTGAAAGAAGACATTATACACGCATCCTTACAAGTATAATAAAAGGGGAGTCTAATATGCTACAATTATGGGGTGGAGTGAGCTGCCGTCCACAATTCCACACTAAAGTTTTTCTGCGGAGGTCGAGGCGAATAGGACCCCTGTCGCTTGGCAGTGAATGTTCGCGATCTCGCTTGGAGATCTCTTCGATCCCGGCTTGGATACATGTACACAGTACACAGAAAGTAATGGTCAGATGCATACATAGTAGACGAGCCACCGCATGAGAAGAGGGCTGTGGTATCCTCCAATATCATCTGCAGAAACGGGTAGAACTCGTAGGCGGACAGATCATACGCGAACATTTGAATATGATCTCATAGAAACTATTATACAGGGGAGAATATAGTACATATCATGGCCTCCTCAGGTCTATGAGTCGTCTATCCGTGATGCTGTCAACGACCAGTGCGTGCTGAGGCGATATATTCATCGAAAGTATGTGAGCACCTGTGCTTGGGGTCTTCCACCTCTGCTGCATCTTGCTAGGGAGAGAGACGAAGGGTGGGTCCCCAATGGCAGGAACATTCTCCATGCGGCTCATGGGAGCTAGAATCGAAGTCGCCATCGTACGGACTTGACGATCTTCGAGAGGTCCTTGGTGAGAGTCCTCATCTAGTTCGACCTCCTAGTGCTCCATGCGAGTGTTATGAAGAGTATCGTGTGACGCTATGCGTGCTCCACATTACCGCATTTCCACTGCGGCAATGATCCGTCGATTACTCGTCGAGGCGCTTCCTGGCTTCGAACTCGTGGCTCGGTAGCAGAGGAGGAGATAGCGAAAGTATGTCAATACGCTTCATCCGCAGCCAGTGCAGTGCACTGTCGACAACCAATGACCCTGCAGGGAATGATAGACGTTCTGTTCTTCATGGAAGCCAACAGAAATGTCGCTATGGCGTTCCCTTGATACCAGTCAGGCCCAACCTCTCTTCAATAACTTCAACAACGTCTCTCCAATCCCTCATTGCCCCACCCCCTACATCCCCGCATGCCAACTCTTTCTCCATAGGCGGCAGCACCTCGAACCAACCCCCGTTTTTGACTCCCCACTCCTCTTCCAGCACGGTGACGTGCTTTTTCGTAATCGGCTGCATCCACATAGCCGTATTCATCGAGGGCGCAACAATGATCCGTTTCTTCGCTTTCCACCCATTTTCTTCGTCCTTGCCATGTATACTCCCGCTCTCCGTCCGTCCCGCCTTCTGCAAACTCTCACGAACCACGTCCCTCACCGAATCCAGCTCCCCCGTCGTATCCCATGCCCGCACCACACTGAGCAACAAGTTGCCGCTCATGCCCCCCACAATCTTTGCTAACGCATCTGCGCTTAAGGGCGCAATAACCATAATATCTGCCCATCTCCTCAACTCAATATGCAAAATCTTGTTACCTCTTACCCAGGGCTCCCGCCATTCATCCTCGTCGAAGTATATGCCGTCAACGTTCGGGGCGGTCGCGAGCGTGTCCAACGAAGGTTGCTCTGAACTCTGCGCCTGCAAGAACTGTGCGGCGGAATGCGTGAAGACCAGGCGGATGGAGAGGTTAGCGTGCCGGGAGAGTGCGGAGATTATGTTGGGGATCTTTATGGTAGCGACCGAGCCGGTAGCACAGAGAAGAAGGTGTAGCTTCTCATCGTTCAAGGGGAGGACGAGCGGGGAGGGAACGCGCGACGGGTGTTCGGAGGGAGGAAACGGGGGACTGGATAGATGTTGATGAGAGACAGGGGCGATGTTGAGGGGGTGAAGATCCGATATTGGAGGATTGCTCATTCCGCGGATTAGCGTACGGGCGTGTTTTGGTGAGGAAGGCAATGTGGTGCTGGTATTCGGGACTGTTAACAAATGGATGCAGGATGACGTTGGGACATGCATAGATTAGTAAGATGACGCAGGGATGCCAAGAGCCCAAACTGAGGAGAACCGAAAACCACCATATTTCTATCTTCGACTTCCCCTTTGGGTAACATTAGGTACAGTTCACGAGACATTAGATTCGGCTTCCCCATAATGATGCCGCATACTGCTATAGTCACGATCCGTCATCTCCAGACATTGTCAATCGACCCCGGATCCATTTTTCATCCCTTCTTAGCCCAACTCAAGTCGTCCTCCTCTCATCTTCCCCAAGTCCATTATCCTCCATCGAACTGAGTCTTGTCAAATGTCCGGTCCTCTATCCCAGTTGCCTCACTCTAAGCTTTGTAGTTCTCCCGTCACTGCTCCGCCTGGTGCACTCTATCCCCCTGTCCAGCCGTGGCGGCTCCAGGATGCATCTGAACGTGGAGCAGACCGCCGAGTCCCTGCATCTCTACAATCATCCTGCACGTATTGTAGAGAGCTGGATCTTGCCGTCGGAGTCTCAAGGCCGCATGCCACTGCAGCAAGCCACGAATAGTGTCTTCCCCGACGTGTATCTCAGGGGCATTCTCAGCAGTCCAGTCGTGAAGTTCTGCGACCTCAACACGGAATTGCTTCAGTACGTTCACGTATGACATCTTCCTGAATCTGGGACTGTTTGGAGCCAGTGCCACTACCGGCAAGCGATCATGGATCTCTACATTTGGACCCTCCACCGGGAGGTATTGTGACCGGATTATATACGTACGGTCGTCCTGGCGCTGCAGAGGGAAATTGATAGGTTCATCATGGAACGTCGTCAGGGCGAAACCGCGGACAGCAGGTTTCGGGCCGCCGGTGGCTTTTCCTCCTAGGGATACGCCAATCTCCGTTATCAGAAACGGCTTTCCGAGGGGTCGTTCGAAGTACGAGTGGTTCTGAGCCTCATTAAGAGCTGGATTTTGGGTCCTCAATGGAAGCCGGTAAACATGACCGACTTTAGGGGTACCGCGCAGTGGTGGGTATCGAGTAAGGTCCTTTGATGATGGCTCCGTTTGAATACAAACCGGGTGCGACGCGATATATTCTATCAACGCTTAGATCTTGCGCAGGCTGTCGTTGGACAGGTACATCCTAGGGTTAGGCAAGCCCTTCGACCTCTGATGAGGTGTAGTGAGGGGATAAGCTTGCAGGAACTTGCCCTCCACTTCCCAAGTCTGCCCTACGCAGATCCAATGTTTGTTGCCGGTACGCATAGAATGGGGACCCAAGAATACTGTCTCGAATGCGATAACATCTGGGTCGGCTCTTGTCACCTCAAGATCGTTCAGGCACCATGCTTCGTTTATAAGGACGTACTGATGCCATACCGATGCAAGTCGGGGAGCGACAGATCTAGCACGCTGCGCAGTTGCACCTTGTAGCTGGACGATTGGTAGGAATTCGACGATCTGAGTGGTAGGATCCGCACGAAGGATAAGGACTGGATGGTCAAAGTAGTTGAAATCCTGTTGCAGTGTGGCGTCAGTTGCCGTAAGATCATGCCACATGGTTCTGGGCACTTACCATGCCTATCTGTCTAAAGATGATCGAATCCATGCGAACCAAACTAGCCGAAGGCAGATATAATATGGTGCCGGGCATTGTGTGCCACAACTGCACCATCGGATCTGCCATCGTTACGTCTACGGGGAGTGTCGATGGTGATTGTTGATTGTGACGCGCCTGTTTATCCCAGAGACATTCTATAAGGTGCCAAACTCTTGGAGCTGTATAGGGCAGTATATAACCGGCGTCGAGGGGACCCAGAAGAGCGAGAGTGCAGACTCCAGAAAAGCCCAAAGCCGAGAAACACACTGAAGAGCTTGACGAAGGGGGAGTCAGAAGATGGTAGTGTGATAACTAAGAACAGAGTTAGCTGACCTGTCTCCTTCAACATCTAGTATAGGGAACTTACGCCACGCTTGCTGTTTATACGGAGTTCGAGATTGAGGTGGGGTGCTGGATCTGGTATACAAACTCGGGCCGTGGAGGGAGGCAGAACTGACGCAGTAAAGTGGCGCAGAAGAAGAGCTGCTAGAGGTAGCGGAGGCAATGGAAAGGATGCAGTTGAGGAGTAAGCCGGAACTTGCTGTAGTGACGGATGCCGTAGTGATCGTTATCGCGAGTCACGATCTTGATGCGGGCTGAGATAGAAGATGGAGACAAGAAACCAACAACATTACTGTCTCAAAAGGACCGTGCTCCTTTGCGCCACAGGAGAGCAGATCTTTTTCTAGGCAAGAGTGGGGTATGGAGAGTGTTGTTGGGGTTGTTGAATTGAAGTAAGGATCAGAGGGCTTTCACCGGCAGGGGAAGTTGCCGTATCGGGGATGTGCCCTCATCCCTTCCAGCTTACTGTCATTTCAGCAACGCCTGGAGAGTCCGTTAATTGAAGCGGATTTTTTGAGGGCCTGTATTTATCCACGTACTCAACTAGAAAGGGCAACCTCGTCAACCCTTAGAAGGCTTGTTCAAGTGCGGGCTGTTCTGTCCCAGCGGGATTGCTAGAGAGAAATCGTGTTCTGTCTCTTCTGATAGTCTGTACACACAAATCTAATTCGGCACATGGAGCAATTGTTGAAGTGACGTCGAGAACGCGGTGCTTTGCGTATGGATTGTGTGACATGTATGTCCTGAAAAACGAGCGATTGTAGACGTTTGATGCCGTCATATGGTAGGTATTAAGGCGGCTTTCGCAGTGAAGAGGATTTCTGACCGGGCGAGACATCGTCCTACTGCATCAGATGTCCGACTTGTATCTTCTAGGTTAACCCTATCAGTGCTTTAAGGCTCAGATTGCTGATGCGGTTTCTTTCGAGGTGTAACTGGTCCGGATTTTGCTTCACGCCAGATGTTAAACCAGTTTAAGCCACACTGTCGGTGTCATGGAGTCGCAACACGTCCAGTCGTTGGGCAGAAGACGTCGCAGAACCTGTGGTGTGGCAGCAAGGCGGACAATTTCTAGGGTTGTTCGAGGTCTTCAAGGCTTTCCTCGCAATCCTCCGTTAACTTATCGATGACATTAATATGCGCTAGAAGATCCATTATGCGGAGCTGAAAACCTGCTGATAATATCTCTGAATTTCCATTGTGGTAATCAATCCTTTCGTTTGGATAGATATACGGAAAAGAAGTGTGCTTGGGTGCCAAACCTTGGAGATAACCTTTATTGATGTATTACTCTGGGTAAAAGTTCCCCAAAGAGAAGGCCATCATTAATCCCTGTGTCCCTTCCGAAAGACCCAAAGAAATCGTATTCTCCGCTCACAACTACGCAGCTATTCCTGACCAACGCATGTGTCTTGCTCGTCGGCTGCATTACAGCAGTGCGTGAACCCGTCTTCACAAGTCTGAACTTGGAAAGGTACATTGAGAAGGCCAGCTAGGCCTTGTTGAGACAGGGAGACGACTCTCATTTTGGTGCCCCAGGGTGATTATTGATTATATACTCCCATAGAGAGGTTGAGTCCAGCTTCCTGAACCTGTTTCATACTCTGAATTGATATTATGCTTCGTCTCCAAATGATTGCGCTTTCACAAAGCTCAAAGGCCTAGCTTTTAGAGTAATCCGTCCGCATCGCCACTTCTGTTCTAGCCATGTTCGGACACTTCCTTTGAATCTTCTGCCTGTGTAGCATCCACGAATCGTGTAACACAGTCGCTTCTTTCGTTTTCCTTCATCTAGTTTCGCCCAATATTCGGCCCCGAGTTGGCGATATCTGCGTGGGCGAGGGTAATTTGAGCAGCTTCACCCTGGACCTGCACATTCAGGAGCCCAGCTAGGCCTTGTTGCTCGAGAACGTGCCTTCGTTCATGGTAGAAACTTGTTCCTGGTCCCATTCTCAGCGCCTGGTGCCATTCAAGGAGGGCGTGAACCGTCTCCTCTTCGAAGTGCACTTCTGGAGCCCCCACGGCCGTCAAGCCTTTCAGCTCATTGACCTCAACGCGGAGTAGCTTCAGTACGTGGATGTACTGTGCCTTCCGGAAGCGCGGACTATCGCGGGCAAGAGTAACAGCCGGCAGTCGGTCATGTAGCTCTGAGTGAGGTCCTTCAATTGGAAGATATTGGGTTCTAATCCTTTCAGAGTTGACACCTCCACGTGGAATCGTGCGATCAATAGAGCCGAATGAGAAGTCCGTGATTAGGAATCCTCGAACAGCTGTCTTCGGTCCGTCATTGGCTACGCCGCCCAAAAGGACGTCGACATGGGTGACGAGAATTGGCCGGCCCAGGGGTTTCTCTGCCGGTGAATATGTCTGAGCTTGAAGCAGATATACGTTCTTTGTCTCTCCTGCTTCGGACAAGCGATAAACATGACCAACTAGTGGAGGTTCCTGGAGCGGTAGTCGAGATACCGGTTCGGTGTACGGCAGATGTGAATGATAGTAGCCAGCTACACTCTGCATTCGGGCCAAACTTTGTGATGACAGATAATACCTTGGGTTTGGAAGCGACTGCGGCCGCTGATTCGCGGGCTCAAAAGGATAGCCATGCAAATATGTAGCTTCAATCTTGAACATAACTTCCGGCATCACCCAGTGTTTCTCTCGAGTACGGAATGAGTGTCTGCCAAGGTAGACCTTTTGAAACGCCTTGACATCAGGATCGGACTCCATAGCCGCAAAGTCGTCATTATTCCAGGCTTGGTGTATAAGTATATACTCATGCCAAATATGGTTCCCAGCGGCGGCGCGAGCTGCATCCAGAGCGGAACCGCGGAGTGTAACCACGGGAACCACATCTACAATCTCGGTGGCGCTGTCGGCATGCAGGATCAAGACCGGGTGACCGAAAAATCGGAATCCCTGCGTTGAATTATTAAGTGAACTGTGAGCTGACTATGCACTTGCACTAACCTCATCCACTTGGTGGTATATTACCGAGTCCATACCAATGGTGCCCGCAGGTGGCAGGTAGAGGATCGTCCCTGGCAACATCTGCCAGAGCGCAAGTAGAGTGGGATTGACCATTGTAGAGGCTTGTATTGCTAGCAAACTAACACAAGCTCCCGATGGGCAATCGTCTTGCTTGTTTATATTCTGCGATAAAGGCTTCGTATATACCCTAAGCGACACGCCAGTTCAGTGCGGCCAGATTCCAAACTCCGGACCGGGGAAAGAGGGCAAATGAGGTAGAATGACTGCTTCAAAACTGAGACTTATTAGTAACTTCTCCTAGAGCTGATAGCAGACACTAACGTTGGCGCGGCTACGTGCCTACTTTGTTGTGAGAGGCGGTTGAGCCACAGGGTCACTCCCCGTTTGCACCGTAACAATCGCCGGAGGAAAAAGGACGCGTATGGAGAAATAGGGTGTGAGGGAAGGACTCGGAAAGTAGCTTGGGATGTAGAGAGGACGGCCTCACGTAGAAACGCGCAGTAACGCGGCGGGGTCTCCACCAAGTTGAGGTTGAAGGAAGGAGAGATAACGGCAACCCAGAGAAATGATTATAATTTTCACAATAGGATACCGTAGTTTTGTGCGTCTCAGGCGAAAATTTTTGCTTCACTCGAGAGCGGGGTTAGTTGTGGTGGCGGAGTGAGTCGAAGGGGGTGTCACCAGGCTTTCACCGACGCTGAGATTTGCCATGTAGGAGATAGACGGCGGCGCACCAACAATTGACTTGGGGTGATGAAGTCTGAGAACTCCGGACGTGTGAGCAGAAATGATCAGTTCTGTAAAATTATCTTCGTATACGTGGGGGTTGAGGAGAATCGTATGCTTTCTTCCTTCCCAAGGGTTTATATCGATATATAAGCTTATAGCGGTGGTCATCTGCATCATGGCATGTAGACTCTTCTGGAAAAACGGTTCGTAAGATACTCCCATGGCTACTTTTCAATGTCACAAGGCTAGAGGAAGTCGATCGGCTGCCGGTGCTGAACTCACGAGAACGCAAGTCGAAGGTTATCTCAATGATATTCTTAACGCTCAGCTTATTGCTCGTGATCATATCAGTTTGTCTACCTCACAAGATCGAGTACATATGGCCAGAAGCGGTCATGGGATAATATCATCCATTCTGCAACAACAGATACAGATCGGGATTGAGACGCTAAACTGTGCCCATCTTCAAGCGAACTTGGAGTGTTCACTGATATGGAAGAACAAAACCAGCGCAAAAAGTCGAAATAGCGGACACATGCACCCTTCTTCGCTTACTTTAACGTCCCTTCAAGGTCTTTCTGGTATCAGTTATCAACGCGCTCACTACACTTCGGAGCTCATTGTTGACACGCACATTTCAGCGAAAAACAAGCACAGTGGAATGGCGGGATAGTGAGTAGAACAAGTATTATCTCAAGTTTATGTATCATATCACACTATTCCGGCATGTCAACTTGACCCATTTCAATCTCCCGCCTTCAAAGCTTGACACTTCTATCTGCGAAGTCTTTACACAGAGACCGGAAACAGGTGTAATCAGTGAGCCTTTCTCAAGTTATGCAAACATAGATATCGCGCTCTTACATCAAATAAAGCCTCATTAATCATGTCCCACGGAGGAAAATCTATTGATATGGACTTAATGTGAACTGGAAGTGCACGAAGGCATTATTGTCCACCTAACTTCGACGCTGACCTGCAACGTCTAATATGCGGGTCATTTCCTAGCACTTAAAGACTACGGTCCCCACTTTTTGATTTGGCTTTATTTGTTATTTGTAATGCATCATTGGCATTTCCACTCTTCTTTCCTCATCTCTATGGACCATATGGATGCATATAATACATCTGTGCATTGATTTCTCCTCCATTCAAATCAAGCGAAGAATCTGACGTCGAACTGCCCTTCATCTTTGCTTCTACTACAAAGTGTAAGATTACATTTATCTACAACTCTTGCTACATGGAGGATTGCACAAGGAATCGAACTGCCCCTCTTGAGCGTGCCATCTACACTGATACACGGCTAGAAGTACTTCTATGCTCAAATAGCTTTGACAATAACTCCATGAGGCACTTGTGCAGTCTCTACGTAGAGATAGCACTTAGGGTTCTTCGCTGGGCCTGAGGAGCAACACAAGACTAAAACATGAGCGGGCAGCATCAGCAAATATTTTCTTAACACCTGCACCATTACATGAACTTTTCGCCCGGTGCATGTCACAAAACAAGCTGGGAAGCCAGATGTGGTCGTGTTCAAGAGAGTTAAACGCTAAAGAAAACACGAAGTAGAGGGATGCAAGAAATCAATCATCATGCTTTGATTGACAGAGGCAAATGCTTTCCACAAGCCAATACGCAATCATTAATTACATCGCCATTCCCGTCTGTGAAAAGTAAGACCTGAAATTCCGGTATTCCGTTGTAGAACCTTGCCTTGCCTCCCAGTACCTGTTGAAGAATCCATCAAACTCCGATCCATGCCACTCATCCATACTGTTACAGTGCCCCGCCTTCTTTGTTAGACTCCATCAGTTCCCCTCATGTTGTTGTTCTGGTCTATCAGCATCTTATCACAAATCGAAGCCGGAAGTCAACGGTGGACTCTCCGAGTCGTCCGACCCACCTTCGGTTGTGCCCTGGAAACTTCCATCTGCCGGAGGACCAACGAGCAGAGGCTGTCCTACCATACCAGAAGCCTGTACGATCCATCGGCGCTCGTCGTAATCTTCCCGGGCTCTTCCGCTCTTGAGAGCTTGGTGCCAGGCGACCAAGCCACGCACCGTCTCTGGAGCCACTCGGACCTCCTCCGCTCCATCCGCCACCCAGCTGAGGATTTCGCCCTCTTCCACGCGGTACTGCTTGAGGACATGCACGTACCAGGTATGGGCAAAGCGTGGGGAACCAGGAGCCAACGGAATCGCAGGCAGATCGTCATGTCGTTCGACACCGGGCCCTTCGATGGGTAGATATTGATACCGGATCCACCTAGTCCGCGCGTCATCAATACCTAGATGCATGCGAATGGGCTGGGTGTGGAAGTTGGTTATCATAAACCCCTTTACCGCACGGACACTGCCATCTGTCGCCTTGCCGCCGATACGGACGTTAACTGCTGTGACCAAGAAAGGTTTACCAAGTGGTCGTTCATAAAAGCTGTAGCTTTGCGCTTGATTGAGGTATATGTTGTTGGTTGCCAAGGGGAGGCGGTAGATGTTACCAACTTGGGGGCGGATCCGAGGAAAAGTGAAGGACTGAGGGCTGATGGGTTCAATACACGGCCGGTGGCTCTCGTAGTAGAGTATGTATGACCGGATGGCATCCAGGGACTCCCGTCGCAGAAAACAGCGAGGGTTCGGCAATGACCAAGCCTGCTGCGATGGACTGGGCAAGGGGTAGACAGTGAGATACCGCTTCTCGACCCGCCAGACCTTGTCAAGAACTACCCAGTGCTTGACCTTCGTACGAAACGAAAGACGATCCAGATGGGCAATTGGGAACGCGGCGTAATCATTGTCGCCTTGCACGGCTTCCCGATCTTCTTCGTCCCAGCATTCATCAATCAGGATGAAGCAGGGCCAGATGAGCTTTGGAGCGATCTGGCGCTGCATCTGGAGGGTGTCTCCGCGCAGAGAAACAATGGGCAAGAAGTGAAGTACGCCTGCGGCCTCATCCGTCCTAAAAACCAGCACCGGATGACCAAAGTACGGGAAAACCTGGTATATTGTCAGATACACTGCCACCGCTGCGAACGACTGAAGGTGACTACTGACAAACTCTGGATCATTTCGTATAATAGAATCGGCAGGTATGCGAGCGTCCGGGGGCAGGTACAATATCGTACCTGGTTCCGTGAAGCCTTCGGGCAGCCCATTCGAGGAAGCGGTGGGTCTCTCGGGGAAGTTGAAGGGCCCCCATAGTTGCTCCATTCTACTAATGCGGCGCACCTGTAAGCCAAATAGGTTAGCATAGGTTAAAGTTTTAGTCAGTACGTGCTACGAGATATTCTCATCCACCCTCCAAGCGCTTTACGATCGCAAGCCTTTTCAGCGCCGCGAGAGAGCATGCGAGGCATGCCAGCGCACAGAAAAATGGGGATGGGAAGAGGAAAAGTGCTTACTAGTATGATCTGATTATGGTCGGAATCGCGTACCTGGAGTCAATCTCGAGAAGTTGCTGGTGTACAGGCTGGTGGAAAGGACTGACAAGTTCAGGCAGGAGCGCGGGCCAAACAAGATCCAATGTTGGGTAGAAGTTGTGTGAGAAAGGTGAGGTATGAAGAGAATATCACAGCAAAGAAGTTGCGGGCGATGTCGGGGGTGGAGCTGCAGGCAGGTTGTGACTGCGGTTGGGGAGAAAACAAAAGAGCAGGTTCGGCGTAGAAGGCAGAAATATATAACAAGCTCGTGGGCGGCCGCAGCTTGTTTACGTCACGCGAGCCGACCAGATGAGAAAAATTTTGTCTCGTGGAAGGTGCGGTGTTGTCGGTGAAAGGGGAGGCGAGGAAAAACCGCTTTCACCGTGACCTGCTCCCAGCAACAGGTTTCGGTGCGGACTGCAAAATGAGCACCGTGATGCAGCAATAGGCGCAATGGCAAATACGGGGAGATAGACATGGCGATGTGTATGTGTGATGGAAGGCCGAGTGTTTGTGTATATTGTGTCGATGTTTTGGTGGTCATATATATGGGCGCTATGCAAATGCTCCCGTAGCATACTAGGTGCCCAGCAAGGAAAGAGATAGGAGTCCGTAATGATACAGAAGATAATCGTGTCCTTCAACCAGGACGCACTTAAATACTACTGCAAAACCCAAGTGACAGGATCAAGTGACGCTCTCGTACGGGCATGGGAAGATAGCACCTGAGGAGATACTCATGCCGGTCGCGCATACATAGGAAGTTCGCAACTACATGGTATCACGAGTCACAAAACTGGATTCGCTCATGATTCTCCAGCTGCACATGGACATAGTATTATCACATTGAGTGTCGGTCATTAGGAAGGTTCAAAAGGAGAACGGGAGCTACTTTAATATACAACCTAAAATTCTGCAGTCCAAATACCGACCAAGGACTCAAGGAGTATTGAGTGCTTGCTCACGTTTGAAGGTCCTGAATTCGACATGTCAATAAGGCCGTTCCTCATAATTTCCAGCAGGATACAATGGGAGGCTTCCGTTCCGCAGCAGCCAAAACGGCGCCAAACCCACATGCACAACAATATTGAGCAGGCAAGCTACTCTTTATCTCTACGCTATGTGCTTGGAATGGGGAAAATGATTCACTCTTGCTTTCCCTCTCCGGCTTCCGAGAGCTCTCCACTTCGCAGACATTTATCTCGACCAACAGCACGATCGCAGCATCGTCAATCTTCTCAACGGAGCCAACAAGAGCTTAGGAGAATTGCCACCTTCTCTATTCTTATTCTTGCACCTGGCATACTCTTAATGCCATGCTTTGAGAGCGCCGTGTCGCTGAGCAAGCTATCTACCGATTTGCGCGAGGATTGGGGCCAAGAAGATTAAGTTATTCTTGCCTTATGGAAAGAACATAGGACATGATGATGAAAGACAGATGATATCCAAGAGTTTGATATCCAAGATAGAGGAGGAGGTGGACGTGGAGCAGAAGCCAGAGTCACGCTTCGCTCCCCTTTGGTCGGAGCTGCCCTTATCCCTTAAGTCCCGTGCGCTTCAACTATCACTTTTCATGTCATTGAAGTATTATAATCCAAAAGCCGATATCTGAATTTCATTGCTACATAATACTCTATCTAAGTTGACACGACTTCAGAGATAGCAAATTGTAATTGTAAGAGAAAACCGGGAGGTCTAGTACTCCCCGCTGCAGAGCACAGCGAATTCATCCGCAGTTCCACTTGTAGATAGCAGAGGCATGTCCAGACCAAGCTTGCTCTTGTCCGCGGAGTGCCGAGTTAGCCACCTATTATGTAAGTTGTTGAACATTTGCTAGCACATTGCTGATCCAAAGGCTCGGCGGCCTCTGTTCTTGGGCATTGTGGATGTTAAGGACGGGGAAGGACTTTTTCTTTGTTTCGGTGGCACCATATACGGCGGAACATTGTGCGCTGTTGAATTGTGTACAATATCTTTAAGGTCAGATCGTAGAGCCTGTCTTCGAGCGTCTTGTATCAGGATGGCGCGTCATGGAGCCGAAGCCCCAAACCACTCGCCTTGGGGTGTATAGGATTGTGATCTGCGGTATCGGCCGTGCGGTCTCGTTGGCGTCAACTTGGAGGAGGTGCGCTGAGGGCAATTGCCTGTTCCACAAACCAGTTACAGAGGTCGAGTCTTCTTACCTTGTTGTAAACGCAAAGCCGCGCAGAGAGGTGTCTTGCTCCTCTCGTCGGAAGCTTCGGAGTAGTTTAGTTTCGAGTGGCTGCTCCGGCGCTCCTCACCGTCTCGGCTGGAATCAGAGCTTGTGGTGACTCGGACTAGAATGCCGTTGGTTTGTTTGAGAGCGGCGACGGCGGTGGAAGTGATTCTGTAAAGCAGTCAGTTTGTGCCTTCCCCATGTCAAAAAGTCCATGCCGCTCATCAGTAGCTTTGCTCGCTGTGTGCTATGAGCTAACCTCCCTCAGCGCTATCCTTTGTTTCTTTGTTCTTCTTCTTGCTGCACGAGAGGCGCCAGGCCGGGTTCCGCGTCCATGTCGCCTTGTCTTTGCACAATGCCCAAACAAAGACGGCCTCCTAGAACCTTTTAGCGAGCAGCCTGACGCGTTCGAAAGCTGCCGCCCAGATCAGTCATTCGGAAGTAATGGAGACAGCGCCGAACTTGTGCGGCGGATAGAAGGGAGGGACGCCGGGCGGAAGACCGGCTTTGAAGGGGAGGACTCGAGCCTCGACGGCCTGAAGCTTCGCTCCAACAAGGGGGAGGAGGATACTTAGACGTTTCCGGGGCGGGCGGGCTTCGTTTCGATGCCACAGTGAGTAGAGGGAGCTGGATGGTCCGGTGCAGACGTGGGTGGCCATATTCGTAGCGGGGTGTTCGGTTGTGTGAAAGAGCGCCTAGCCGTTCAGGAGACTGTAGTGGTAACGTGATGTCTCTCACCGTACACACCTGCAAGTCTAGGGGCGTCGGCCCCCTCTCCTACACTCGGCAACTCCTCTGCCTGCTGCAGTCTTTGTTGGCAGCCGTTCCAAAGCTCGTAGGAAACGGGCCCGGCACTGCAGCGCCCAGAATCGGCATTGGGGTTGCGTTCACACTGTTGCTCCGGACAGCGGGGTCCGTGATCGCCACCCTAGGCGCTGGTGTTGATATTCTGGCTGCTCGCGTACTTCTCTCCCTCACTCCACTCACCCACACAACACCACCGTCCCCTCACCATACAAAATTTTCGCTCCTTTCAATCTCGGCGTTCTTACCATCATTGCAAGCGTCTCCTTCTCCTTCTCCTTCTTCTTCTCTTGTTGAGCTCCGAATCCAGACACGCGTTGACTGGCTTCCTCCTCTGCCATAGCTGCCGAGGGCGATCGGGCTGCAGTCTGTGCCCCATTGCCTCTGCAGCCAGCGACAGAGCCTGCGCAACATCTTCTTTTCTGCGCTACTACCTCTGCCATAGCTGCCGAGGGCGATCGGGCTGCAGTCTGTGCCCCATTGCCTCTGCAGCCAGCGACAGAGCCTGCGCAACATCTTCTTTTCTGCGCTACTACCTCTGCTCAACATCTCCTCTGCTGCTTTTCTTGCTTGAGGTGCGAAATCAGCCGCGTTGTATGACGTCTCGCCTTGGGAGCGCGTGAGGCCGGATGAGCTGCAGTCTGCGCCTGCTCGCGACAACAACCAGCGCAAGGGTCTCCACAGGGCAGAGTCACGAAAGGTAAGACAAATACAGACTCAATAGCCAGTGCTTGAGCGCACGGAGACTGACCAGGTGATAGAAAGTGCCACAAGCCCCGGTGAGTGGGCACGGCGTCGAAGAGACTTCATCTTCGGACCGCCCACAGCGCCTTGAGCAGGGAAGAGGCAGACATCCCGAGAGACCAGAAATACCACAGCCAACGCCTGGCAGCAGCTTTGATGCCTCAAGTACCATATACCGCTTTTATGGGGTCCTCCTTTTTTAGGTGTGGCTTGGCATCGCTGAGTCGACCAACATTGTGAACTTGGGTTTGGGAGGCGGCCCTCTTAACAGGCCTTAGTGTCGGGTCTTCGCATAGTCGCTCGTTGCCCTTGACGAACAATCCAGGTATGTGACACCGTTAGTCAAGGTTTTCGACTATATCTAACGCGGTCCCGTGCACCTCAGACAACCTAAACCGCGTCCTATGGGGTATCGCCTCCAGTCAAGCCTGACTTGGGGCTCAGCTTGGTTGCAGTCTTGGGTGCTGGGCTTCCAAGTTGTCGGCAGATCGTATTCTCTGCTCGCCTCGGACGCCACTCTCGCTGCTGTATTGGTCGTCAGACGGAGAGGACTACTTCGATCTTCCACCGCGACAGCTATGTTGAGCGCGCTCCTGTAAGTGTCCCATCCAACTCTCTGCAATCCAAGTGACTAACACATTGTAAGAATAGATTCATCCATGCGCGGACCTCCGTTGGGTGGTTTGATCCGTGGTGCCATTGTGCTCTTATCTGTCTGATACGGACACATATAACAACCTCTTCGACTCCGTTACCGAAGACTGTACTCAGGCTCGCCTGCAAGATAGTCGAAGACGGCACTTTCGTGGTCGTTTCCATTTCATTCGACAACCGGATCGCTACATTACCGAAGGAGTTCCCTCCACAAGGCTATCTCGCGAACATGCAAGGCAATCTGCCAGTTGCACTCACCAGACAACCGGTTCTTGCCATGCTGTACCTCAGTACGCAGCTGAACCGAAGCGGCTCTTTCGTAGTCGTTTCCATTTCGTTCGACAACCGGGGAGCTCCTTCGTCCAGGGCTATCTCGCGAACATGCAAGGCAATGTGCCAGTTGAAGTCATTGGACAACCATTGCCGGCGATCATGTACCCTCAATACCCAGCTGGTCCTGCTACCTTTCCCGTCCCTCGTCTCGGCGACTGCAGTCACTAGGATGAGCGGCTTTCGAAAGATAGAAGGGAGTTGGCTCTCCCTCCCTAACACCAGCCCGGCGCTTGACTCAACGCCTACGGCCGGCCTCCAGATGCGTGTTCCCAGATAGAGAAAGAGAACTTCTTAACCGTATCAAAAGACGACGCCGACATCAGCGGCCCTCTTCATCAATTCCTGATTACGGTCAACGCATCTGGGGGAGAGGTGCGCGGAGCTCATCACGGTCGGTGCATGAGCGCGAAGCCGTAGCGAATCTCGAGATACGACAGGCCCAGATCGCGCGAGTCCCACGAAGCTTTTATCCTCTACCGCTGGCCTTCCTCCTCCTCCTCCTCCTCCTCCTCCTCCTCCTCACCCTCCTCTTCATCCGCCTCGCCACTTTCTGAGACGTTGAGCCATCTTGCTCCCTCTCGCGGTCTTCCTATTCCTCTTCCTCCTCCTCCTCTCCCTTCTCACGATCCTCTGGCAGCCACCGTCGATTCGAGCAACACCGATGGTACATTACCAAAGAGGGCTTTTAGGCTCAGCGGCTTTTGATGAAGTTTCTTTTGGGGGAGTTGGCCGCGACCCCCACCAAGAATAGGACGCGCAGAGAGACTAGAGGTCGTGGGCGCAGAGGCTCGAGCTGTGAGCGTCCCTCGAAACCATCTTCTTCCTCCTCCTCGTCATCGTCCTCCTCCTCGTCATCCTCTTCCTCCTCCACCTCTCCCTAGGCCCTCTGGGACGTGGAGCAACCTGCTCCCTCCTATGGCCATTCTCTGGCGCGTCGATTCGAGCCACACGGATGCTACATTACCAAAGAGGGCCCTTAGGCTTAGCGGCTTTTTGAGAAGAATTCGCTTGGGGGGAGTTGGCCGCGACCCCCGGCCATCGACGGCGGGGCGCCGCAGCCCGCCGATACGAACGATGGCCTCTTGCGGGCCCCTTCGGGGGACGCAAGACCAGTGTCCATGTAAACACTTTTCGGGCCCGATGCAACCCTAGAGTCCTCCAGAAGGACGGACTCGGTGACCGAAGAGAAGATGGCTGCGAGCGCGTTGCACTCGAGCAACTTCCCCTGAACCTGGGAGCGTCAGGGGAAAACTCCCATGTCCCCTGGGTTGTCCTCCCCCGATAAGAGGGACAGTTCTGTTGCAGCCCAGGATATGCCAGGGCTGTGAAAGGCCGGGTTTCGGATGAAGCTGGCCGCCATACCATGCAGGCACTTCAGCATATGAGCCGAGCATTCCTTTGGCTTGAAAGATGTCTCCGAGACCTCCTACCAATGGCTTCTTACATCCTCTCCTCCAGCCCCGTTCCGCCTAACAGCGCGGCCTATGCCTCTTCGCCTCCAGGGACCGTGAGCCCGACGACGACAGTCACCCAGTACTCGCCGGTCGCCCGTCGCCGTCCGCAATGGTGGCAACAGCAACAAGGCCAAGCTGGTCGAGTTCTTCAGCAATGAAATTCATCCGGCCGACAATCTCTTCAGGTCTAGGTATCTCCGGGTGGATGGCTTCATCGATGCTGAGCAGGGTGGAGAGGGCCCTGGCGGAGGCGAACACGTTGAAAGAAGTGCGATTCTGCTTATTGGCTTGCTTGAACCCTGGCAATAGCCTGGCGGAAAGTCTGGTATCGACAAATGAGGCCCGAAGCCGCTTGACGATGGAAGACTTTCTGCAGCTGGCTTTGCTCGACAGACGGAGAAGAAGAGGAAGAAGCTGCCGTCCACGTATCTTCGTTTCAGAATTCGACCTCTTTGCCGGCGCTGGCGACCCCGTCCCAGCAAGGCCGCCGAGGCTATGCTTTCGTGAACTTCTCAGACATGAACGGCAGGATCGCGCTGATCGAGAATATCGAGCACCGACAATGGAAAGGATTCCGCTCGAGCAAGGCCGCCGAGATCTCCTACGCGACAATCCAAGGGAAAGAGGCTTTGATCGCGAAGTTCCGGAACCCCTCGGTCATGCAGGAGACTCCATCCTGCTGTCCACGCATCTTCGTTTCACACCTCGCCTTCTTTGGCGATGGGGGCATTGCCGGCCCCGACTGTTCGTCGCCGAGAGCGACTACGGGAAATCCAACCTCTGCGGGACCGAGCTGGCTTTCCCGGCACCCGACAATTTTGCCAAACTCAGCCGCTCCATTGAGTCTGCGCGCGCAAATGGGCTCTTCCCGCCGGACGGTTAGCTCTGGGCGTCGTTCCATACGACGCTCACGTGGCGGAAGTCAAAATCCCAGATCTCGAATACCGTCATGCTTTGGATCCAGACCTCATGGCCCCCTGTCGCATGCCTCGAGCATGATGAACGATCGCGAGTGAAGCGAGGGAATTGACCAAGCTACATCTCCTGGGGAGTAGTACACCCATCTGGCAAGATATGCGACGGAAGAGTTCAGCAACGGCTGCTGCGCACGAAAAAGTCCAGGACGGTCAGATTGGAGAGTAGCAAGGCGGGGCAGGTACAAGATAATCGAAGGCGGAACGGCTTCGGCATCGCCCTCCAGACCAAGCCTCCCCGGGTGGCGAGGACGCGGCAATGGAGATGCCCTGGCGAACTTCAAGCAGAGTGAGGACTACCGGAAGCAGACTCTCTGCGGCTTCCCCAGTTCGAACCTGGAACCCACTGGGGCCGCCTCCCCTCTCGTAGGCATCAGTTCTATGGCTTTACTATGCTGATCTCTGGTTCAAACTCCTGGGTTGCTTGCATCCTCTGCCTGTGGGAGCTGCGGAAACTCCCACAGGTAGAGTTTGAAAATCAGCAGCGACGCCTCTTGCCTTAGTCAAACCGCGGACGAAGCCTCCGACTTCCGGCGTCGTCCACTCCCGGCAAGGGGCTGAAAAGAGTCCTACAGCAAATCCGCCAACGCCAGAATCTTCGTCCGGTGGAGCCCCTCTCCCTCGCAATCCCGCTCTCCATTAGAAATGGAGCAGCAGCGGCACCGTCTGCTGTCTGATGCTGCAGGGCGCGCTGGCTAGTGTCAACGCTGGAGCCACGTTGGCAAACTCCAAGCAAAATAAGGAGTACCGGACTGAGATCCGGGGATAGCCGCCCGCGCGAAACGATCACCTCCTCCACACCCAGTCCTTAGTATTGAGGCTTTCATTATCGGGGACGTTTTCAATCTTCCCGTTGAAATTGGGACAACAGCAGCAGCGCCGTCTGCTGTCTGATGCTGGAGATACCCTGGCGAACTTGACGCGAAGTGGGGAGTACCAGACTGAGGTTCAGAAAGCAGCGTTGGTGGAGCGAGAAACGAGCAAGGCCACAGACGTCCTTCCCAGAAACACAGAGGTAAAGGGCCTTCGTCGGGAAACAAGGTGTGCAGAACAGCTGAGTGGAGACTGCGACAGCTCGTCCGAGATCGGTAAAGAAGTAAAGAATGCCGGTCCTATTTGGGTCGAGAGATGAAGAAGAGTTGGCAAATTTGATGAGGGTGGGCAGTGAAGAGCGGGGATGTCAACAGCATGGCCGGGCGCTCATACTCATTCAGCAAGATACTGGGCTGCTGCGAGTATTGAAAGAAGGGACCCGTTCAATGAAGAGGAGGAACATCAGACTCAGGTCGCCGGAGGAGTTAGCAAGTCCGCCTTTTCCAATTTCCCGAAGCCGATTTCTCCCTTTTTTCAGGTTTCATCCATTTCCGTGGCGGACTATATCTCTCCTTTCCATCGATGCTGAGCGAACCCGAGATAGTTAATATAAGATTAGATTCTTTTCACACATCGACATTCCCATGCGTATGGTGAAAACGTCCTTCCTGATGCGATTGCTTTTCTTTTCCCCATGGAGCTGGACCTGGATTGGATCGTTCCCTGGATTTTCTGGATTTCCTGGATCCCGAACCTTTTGGACTTCCGGACTTTTGGACCTCCTGGACCGGACCGATATACTTCTTCCCTTTGGATCCTGGAACCAGCCTTCCTTCGTCGCAGGTACCTTGTGCTCGTTACCTGCAGACACCCTCTCCCGTCCCAACGATATCTCTTGACGCCCATTCTTCTTTTGCCGAAGTATGCATGCTGCATCACCTCCCTTCACCTGGCCACATACCCCAAGTATCAACCACCTACAACCAACTCCCCAAGTCAATAACCTGATCACACACCTACCGTTGCACTCAATCTCCAAACACCTCTTCCCATTCCCATTCCCAACCCCAAGCCCAAGCCCAAACCCCAGGCCCAGTCCATACAGTACAATTCCACACACCACACCATACCCATCCACCGGCCCATCTCCGGCAAACCCACTCACGACTCGCGCACCCAAATATTCCCACGCATATGCCGGGGCCAGCCAGCCCTGCCGGAAGCATGTTTTTTCAATCTCAGCAATAATCGTCATGCTCACGACTCATGCACTCCGCTAGGGTAGTCTAGCCAAGTCATTACTTAGCTCCGACTAACACTAAGGAAACGGCTAAACCCTGGTGGAAGAGTTCTGGAGCCTGCTGCGAAAAGACGAGGGTGGCACCAGTGAGGGCCCGGGAGATAGCGCAGAGAGATGGGGATAACCAGGTCAGGTGCGGGGCTCTCACACCGACTTTTATGACTCGTGGAGGGGTGAGTGGGGGAAGAAGAGGAGGGTTGACATCTGGAGGAAGGGAGGGATGATCAGGTGATGTGCAGAGATTTGGTGAGGTGCCCTGCCCAGGTGCAAGAAGAAAAAGACATGGATGGGTTTTGGCGGGTTAGGGTTTCCTGATTTGCCGAACAGAACAGGCTTGGAACTCGCGGTTGTTGTGTTGCTGTGTTGCACGGTCTCTGAGACGTCGCCCAAGCCGCAGAGGTTCGATGCGCACCGCAGACATGGCCAGCAACAGCAGCAAAGCGACAATAATGCGCGACTGCAGGATGGAGTCGCACACTGGTGATTGTTGGCTGGTCAGGAAAGATGTCTTGAGAAGGGCATCCCTGCACCTCACGGCCCTTGTAGCACGCCTCTCTTGACTCTGAAACACGATGCAATTTGTTCCCAGGTTGGGACATCCCAGACATGTCAGACTTGCAAGGCCGCGGCGTGTCTGCATCCCTGGGTTTCGCAGTTGAGCACTCAAAAACTCTGGCGGAGCGAAGAGAATGGCGCCATGGCTGCTGATGATGATGGTGATGACAGGATGGGATGATTTCTGGAAGAGCGCAGTCATTTTGTCAACCTGAGAAGTGGTGACGACATGCATTATTATCCACGGAGAAAAGAATCCTCCATCATCAACATCAAACTCCAACAAACACAAATCTCGAAACATGTGCCGAAACGCCCATCGCAAGGGAGGGACCCAGATTCGAATTCGGGAGGAAAGGGAGAAAAAAGAGGGTCCTCGGGTTCGGGGCTGCCACGTGTCTATCGCGGCGTGGCATCGTGGCATGCCGCAGCCCGCTACGGCTCCGTTGAACAGTGCACGTCGCTCCACTCCACCACGCCAGATCCTTGACGATTGCATTTTCTCACGTTGCGGCGTGGGCGCGTGGCTCGGCAGCATGCGAAAATTTGTACCCAGGGAACCGCTGGAAATAATAGCCCTGCTTGGCTAACGTGAGATCTGCACACTATTCTGGGTTCCTGATATCATGACTCCTTGGAGTTCCCTCCGCTGATGAATGACAGCGAAGGGAAAAAGATAGCGAGGGTTCGCTGGTTTGCTTCGACGCTTCTCTAGGGTTCCCTGAGGTCTGGATAGAGGCGAATTGGCAATCATTCAGAGATGCATGATTTGTGCATAGAGCGAAAGCGAGATGCGGCAGAGGGAACCGGCAAATGTTGCTGAGATGTGGCTCCGAGGTTTGAAATGCCGTGGCTGGTGGGCGGACAATTTGATACTGGATACGGTCGGTATCGTAGGAACAAAGAGCTGGGAACCAGAAGGTACGGAAAGGGTTCACGAAGATAGGGGGGTTTCTGCGGCCAATGGAGTCGGGGCGTGCACTACCGACTCAGCAACCTCGGAAGCATGTTTGCCGCTTCACCATTATTGCTTCTGAACTTTGTTGAGCAGCATCCGCTTTCTGCAGCCAAAAAAAAAGGGGGTGACACAAAAAAGGAATCCGGCAAGAAATCACTGTGAAGATCGAACCGAACCCGGATCTCGCAAGAGGCTCGGATCTGAAACGTGGGGGAGTGCTTCTCTCTTTCCAGGTTCCAGCCAGCAAAACCTTTGTAGTGGCCGCACGTTGGTCGCGCACGGTGTCGTGTGCGGCGCCGTCCTCCCCGTGGCCGGAGATTTTGACACCGGACATGAGAGACACGATTAGATCTCGGGAATGCTGTGTGTGTCATCGGGCGGGTGCCGCGGTGGTTCCTTTTCCGAAACCTTACTTCCAGAAGAGAATAATAATGGAGATAGGGGTCATGTTCCAAAGGTCGTCGGCGCCAGATTGCTGGACTTGCGGCAGCCGGCCCAACGGTCAAAACGCGCCGGTAACTTTGGGTTGTAAGGATGTTCCTGGTAGAAAGGATAGGAGACACTGGAGGGTGAAATCATCAAGCCACGGATGGGTTCCAGCAGGGCACACGTGGGCGATGACACAAAACCATCCATGTCTCGCAGGGAGGGGCCGTTGCCCACGTGGATGCCGCTCACTTTCTTTCTCCCTCAGGCCAGGACTGATCAGCAAACTGGCGGATATTCGTCCAGTTCTTCCACCCAGAAGGAAAGACGGACGCCTGTCTGAGAGCCAGGCCTGACGAAGAAGCGGTCTCGCTCGTTGCCACCGCGATTAGGATGAACACATCTTGATCACAGCATGTCTCTAGATTCTCCCAATTGGCTGGCGGTTGCGGTAGATGATCTCACCAGTGTCCACCACATTTTCCTCGCCGCCCAACTAGTAGAAGCATGACGGCATCAGTACAACTCGCGTACTTTGGACGGCGATCGGAGACCGGAGGCCAGGGTGCAACGTGGAGCGCACGTTGTTGTAGCAGGGGAAGAGTGAAGGAGAAAAGAAAACCTCCGTCCCTCTCACAGCAGGCGCTGCTGCAGCCGGGCGTCGCACAGGCTGTACTTTGAGGGGGTGGGACAGGAGCGAGTATTCGTCAGTGGTGCCCTTCCACGACTTCCACCTTGCTGTGTTGACATGCTGTCGCCACCGCGGGTTGCACGAGAACGGACTTTTGTAATAGGTTCATCAAAACGGCGGTGCAGCTCTCGAAGCCGGGTTGACGCTTGTGTGTGTAGGTGTTGCACATTTCGGTGACACATGGCGCTCGCACGACTGCCTTGGGAGGTTTGCTGCATGGAATCTGGAAAAAGGAAAAAGGGAAGAGGCAGCTCTTCTGCAGCATGCGTAAGGAAACGTCTCCCAGGTCCGCCTGCATGCAGCCAAAATGTATGCGTGCGCCCACTTCGCACGCTTCTGAATGGCCGAAGGCGGGATTGCGTGCAGCTGCAGAGACACCAGAGCACAGTGGCTGGCGAACAAAGACAGGTGCTGCCACCCTCCTCGTCCTCCTCCGCCTTTGTCTCAATGGTGTGATACATGCGACGAACCAATGCGACACCTTTCTCCTCGTGGGCTCCCAAGGGTTGTGTGTGTGGGGCTGCGTGAGGGACTTCGTTTCGCAGCATGGAGAGAAAAATAAGGTTCAGTGCGGAGGACTGTTCTGTGACATGCAGCAGCATATACAGAGGATGCCGTGATATATTCCAGCATCTCAACAACGTGTCTACCGTCTCGGAGAGTTCACGTCCCAGACGAGTTCCAGAGGCCAGGCGGAGGCGGCGCTGCGCCGCACGCTCGCGTTGTCTTCCGCATGTGTGTTCCGAGCTGCTGGCACAACGGTGTTCCGGCGATTATTGCGAGCGATGATGAGGGCGGATAGATGGTCGGTATCTGGACATAGGGCCAGAATCTGTTAGTGGTGGTGCGAAAGACTGATCACTACTTGCCGGATGAAGCCTTGTGGTCTTGATGCCGGAGCTTCTCAGGGGAAACATTTTCTGCCTCGGAACGTCGTGCCTGTTGCCCATGGGCCAAGTGCCACGGTGCCACCGTGTGTTCCGAGGACCGCCCGTCCACTCTCATTTTCCCACAGTGTCTGCAACACGCTCGATCTGCAGGGATGCCTCGTGGGCGCCCTTCCGGCGTGGCCACGCACCTCTGAGGTGCCCTTGTCTCCATGCGGGCGTAAGCTGTGTGGGACCGACGACGCCGCCCAGCCCAGGGGGGAGGAGAGACGAGGAAGAGACAACAGGTTTGAATACTACTGGCCGAGACTGGTCAACAAGACTGGTCAATACCTGGGATGGCTTGTCAGTGGTGAGCAACTGGCTTCAACTGGCTTGTCTTTGTCAGGCCCTCCAGGATGGCTTTGGCCCGTCGGTCAGTGCTTTGGGCTCCACGGCCTCTAAGCTGTCTTGGGCAGGCTGGTGGGCGGGATTGCCTAGCTAGGTGGGAGGAATTGGCCCAGGACGCAGCGCAGTCTGTGGCCATGGTCGGTGTTCTTTTTCGGTGTGCTGCGTGGAGCGGCAGAGGAAACGTGCCCTGCAAAAGAGAGAGCGACAGTGCGAGTGCGACACGACTGGAGTGGTGCTGCCAACCCCCCTCCCCTTGCTAGCCCGTACCCGCTCGCTCCCCTTCTTCAGTCATAGTTCGGGTTGCAGTTTGCGCCTCTGCAGACCTTCTTCTCTGCGCCTTGCCCGTCAATTTGTCTTTGCCAGATGCCGGATCCCATCCTCTCGCTGCCTGACTCCTCCTCATCTGTTCCCCCAGCGTCCCCATCGCCCCTGAGGCCCTTTCCTACCACCACCACCATCACTACCAACGACAGCAGCAGCGGGAACACGGCCAATAATACCAGCACCACCACGTCTTTGACCTCCCCTCCTCCTACTACTACCTCTGCTACGAGCGGGCCCAGCATCCATCGCCCTGTGCAAGCCGACCCGGGAGCCTTGTCGAGTCTCAGCCAGTCTGACCCATCTCCACCACCGAGCGTGGCAGACGAGACAGCAGCACCTCCTCCTCCTCCACCCACAGTGCAGCACTCAGCGTCGCTCAGCGAGCACCAACCGCACCCGCAGAACAAGCAGAACAAGCAGAAACAGCCGTCCAAGCGCCGCCGCTCGACCCTGACTTCGCGCTTTCCCTTGTTGCGAAAGGCTGCTCGTGACGTCTCAGGTTCGCTGCTCCACCACGAGCAGCATCCCTCCTCCACCGCTGCTCCCTCTCGCAGCCATTTAAGATCCACCAGCCGCCCTCACCTCTCCCTCGCCGACACCGACCTCCATCCTCTGCCCTTCCCCGCCGACTCGCGTACCTCCACCTCGTCCTCGCGCGGCCGCTCCGATCCTTCACAAGCTCCATTCGACACCCACCAGCCGCCACAGCAGTTCGAGGAGAATCCGCATCGTCCGGCCTCGCGCGCCTCGTCTTCCACCGCCAGCACCCGTTCCCTTGCACACGAGCCGACCTTCACCTCGGATTCTGCCAGCGTGCCCTCCTCTACTCCGCTCGCTCACACAAATCCTTCGTCCAATCCTTCCCCCCTAAGCACAATCACCGACGCCAATACCGCCAACACGGACAACAGCAGCCAGAGCAATTCGCAGGCTCTGCGCAAGGGCCCCGAAAGAAAGATGCATCAGACAAGCTCCCGCTTACTCCGTATGACGGAGGATGAGCGCCCCTTCACTAGAGTAAGTCGGGGAGTAGGAGAGACTTCCAATCTTTGTTACTTTATTTACACGTTCCTTTCTAGCACGTCATCTCTACTAAGCTTCATCATGTCAACCTTCAGTCACTTTCTCTCAGTCACAGTCTAGCCAAGTTGCACTCCCTCTATCCTCTCCTTTTTGCTGAAGTCGTGGTTACCGGAACCCTCCTCCAATGGGAAGTGGACGACCATTCGCCGGGAAACGATAAGGCGACCACGGTGCATGGACACCGGTACATCATGGCCCAAGATTGCCCGATAATCCAAGCCATGTTGGAGAATCGAGCACCACCTGACGAGTCGACGTGCACGACTTCCCTGCCCGCCGGGAGACGGTCCTCTGTCATCTTGAATAACCTGCCTACGAAGACGCTTGCAGAGACCGAGCCGCAAGTGCTTCTCGAACCCAAGCGATCGCAAAATCCATGGGCTGAGTATAGATGGAGGGTACCGGGGTTCTTTTCTTTATTTTCATTTTCCTATTTCTATTATTATGACTATCGTTTATCCGCTTTTCGTTTTGAGATTTGTGCTAATGATCCCGCCTAGGACTTCGAGGACTTGTTCTCCACACTAATGGTTTCCCTCCCCCTGACACCTCATCGTGTCCGCTTCAGGATGATTGAGTTCACCTTCACTTCGGATGAAGCGATAACGAATCTTGGCTCTCTCAAGTTCTCGCAGTCCAACCGCATGCCCGATCCCAAGGACCCATCCAGGGTTGTCACCACTACGACCACGACAACCTTCTCCATGGCCAAGGAGATGGCTCGTTCGGTTTGCCAGAAGTTCCTTGAAGCCAAGTTCATCGAGTCGGTGGAGAACAAGGTCGACTTCCAGAACAAGGGCTCCGTCTGGCAACTGACTCCCAAGGGTATCCACATCCTTGAGCGCTTCTGCTCCCGCAACGGCATTCAGTCCCCCCATGTCAAGGCGGTGATCGAATCCTCCCGCAATCCCCATCAGCTTGTCATCCTGGAGAGAAGCACCGAAACAGATGCCCTCCACCATGACGAACAGACTGTGCACATCATCTTCCGACGCTTCGTGGGTCCGAACGTCAACGAGACCGCGTCGTCCGACTCCGATTCCGTCCACGAATTTGCCAAGTGCGACGTTGGCGTCCGCATGATAAAGCACAAGCCAACCACTGCCCGCCCCTATGAGCATGTCTTCACAGGTAAAGCCACCGTCGAGTGGCTCATGGACTGCTGCACCATGGTGGATCGTCGGGAAGGCCTCGAGATTGGCGAACTGTTCCTGCAACTCAACCTCATCGCGCCCGTTGACAACCGGAACCCCAAACAGGCCTTCATGGGCACGAAACAATCACTATACTATGTGACACCTCACGGCGAGAGGGTCGCCGGATGGGTTGCCGGTGATGAACCCCTGGCGACCACCGAGACTGCTACCAGCCGAGTGCGTGAAGGGGCCACCCGAGACTCAAACAGCAATCGCACTCTGGTCATAATCAACAATCCCTCCTGGCGCCTGCTTTACCGAGAGTTCCTCAAGGATACCATGTGCGAAGAGAACCTATCATTCTACCTCGAAGTGGTCGAGTTCTCGAGACAATAAAAGGTTGCCATGGCTACCACGGGTGAGCACAAGGTTGACGTTGTCCGCGAAACCCTTGCTGCTGCATATGGTATGTTTGGCCCATTCTGGTCGATCTTCCCCGTACTAACTGTCTGTAGGCCTGTACAATGCCTTCCTCGCACCTGGTTCTCCCAATGAGCTCAACATCGACCATGCTCTGCGAACCCAACTGGCTACTCGCATGACGCGTGCTGTGGGCGATGACACGGCCATGGAGAAGAGCCTGGAAGAGGTTGCGAAGCTTTTCGAGAATGCCCAGAACTCCATCTTCAAGTTGATGTCATCCGTAAGCGATTACCCCGTCACTTTCCGTTTTGGCCCGTCTAACGCAGCTGCAGGACTCCGTCCCCAAGTTCATCAAACACTCAAAGTACGCACCGCAGCTCCGTGGGCTCGACGCCGCAGCATCCAATGCCGCCCAGCCGACGCAATCGGCCACGACTTCTCGATCTTCCTAGGAACCGAATGTCAGCACGACTCGAACGTACGACCAGATAGACGACTTCCATCGAAACATTTCCTTCACATTTCGAGCGGGTCACGGCACTATTCCCAACTCACGGAGCATCATGTAACCTAGACATTGGCGTTCAGGCGGGGCAAAACTTAGCATCATGGCGGCGGTCATCTCTGGGCCCATTTCCCTTCCCTGGGCCCCTTTCTTCATCGTTCTTGTTGCATGGCCGGTTTACACAGTGCGATTGCACCTTTTTCTTTACTGATCTCCTTGTCCGATATTCGCATCGGGATGGAGACGGAAAGAGAGATGTGGCGTTCAGTTTTTGTTTTCATTTCCTTTTCTTTGACCAGCTTCAATCTGTGTATCTGGTCTTTCTGCGCCCATCCTTTACCCTTCTGGGAGGTTGGCTCTTCGTCCAAAGCGAGCCGTTCTTCGCTCTTTCGTGGGGTAGGGAGGGTGATGGCTAGCGTAGAGTGAGGAACTAGGGCGGACTACTTCCTGTATCGTAATGCTGGCGGGGAGATAAACTCTCCGAATCAACCTATAGAATCCATCTCCAATTTTATGTGCGGGTGCTTGTAATATCTAAGAGACTGTTGCGGCGAATGGTAGGAGGCGTTCGGTTCTACAAGTTTCAGGCCTACCGCATCTGCAACGCGCCAACGCAGATAACTCTCAACTCTGTACACCTCAGTACATAATGTACTTATAAGTCTCAGTCGATTCTTGAGCAAGAAATTGCATGAGTGTTCCACTTCTTGCGGTGGCTAGTGGAAAGTGGCGCCCACGTGTTGTAACGGAGCGGGAGCGGAGCGGAACCCCACTCTTGTCCTATGCCAAGAAACCAGTTTGCGCTGGACTGGCCGGTAGGGCTGGCATAACACCTTATCGATAAAGGGAATTCGGGGACCGACGCGTTCTGATGACGGAAACGCGTCCTAACTGAACCTGCCCAGGTGGGAATTGGGCAAGGCAGCAGTTGATCGGATTCTACTCCGTACATTCGTTGTTGTTTTACTCTCTCGAGTTTTCTGCTACGGAGTACTTTGCGCGTCTTGCTTGGACATCCGCTCGTTGTGGGAATTCAGGCGTTGGGAGCAAGTGGGCTTGCTACGACTGCGACTTCTATAAATGGTGGACGGATGAGGTGAGTGAGCTGTTCGCTCGCGAGGGAGGAGGGTTGCCCTTCCCGGATTATGTGACGTTGAGTCTTGGTGAGGAAGACGGGTGTTGGGTTCTTGATTATTTGCATTGCATGGCTTACGGTGGCTACAGGTTCAATTCTATGAGTGAACCTTGCATCGCGATTTCTCCAAGCATCTCACTCCTCTGCTCATCGAGAGATAACGAACACACGCTCTTCAACCCGAACCTACACCACGTTCACTCGCTCCGAACCAATTCCAGACGGAAGCATGGGCCCCGCCCTCCCAGGCAGTCAAGCCGCCCCTCTCCCTTCCAACCTCCCCTTCCGCATCATCAGCAAAAATATCGGGACGGGCGCATATGCTTTGTACGCCTACCTCTTCTCAAATTTCCTAGGCAGCGCCAATCCTGCAAACTAACCCCTCCCCAGCATTCGCAAAGCTACCCCGCTCCATGCCTCGCACCCCGTCATCGCCATCAAATTCATCAACAAGGCCCACGCCTTCACCCACGGCCGCCTCACCCCTGTTCAACTCGAAAGGGAAATTACCCTGCACAAGCACCTCGGCCGCCACCCAAACATCATCCTCTGCTTCGCTGCCGGCTCCGATGCCGCCTGGACATGGCTTGCCTTAGAGCTTGCGGACGGCGGCGACCTCTTCGATAAAATCGAGCCTGATGTTGGGGTCGGGGAGGACATTGCACATTTCTACTTCTGGCAGCTGATAAATGCGGTGGGGTTCATGCACTCCAAGGGAATTGCCCATCGAGACATCAAGCCGGAGAATGTGCTGCTGAGCGGAGAGGGGAATCTCAAGGTCGCTGATTTTGGGCTTGCGACGCTGTTCGAGAAGGACGGGCAGAAACGCCTGTGTCACAGCGTGTGCGGCAGTCCGCCGTATATTGCGCCCGAGGTGGTGAAGGGGAGGAGAAGTAAACGTCCAGACTTACTGGATCCGGGGGAGGGGTATGCGGCCAATATCTGCGACATCTGGAGTTGTGGTGTCGTTCTCTTTGTGCTCCTGGTGGGAAACACGCCCTGGGATGAACCTACCATGCGCAGCGAGGAGTTCAAGGAGTTCGTGGAGAAGGGCAAGGACACAACGGATGAGCTTTGGAAACAGATTCCCGACGGGGCGATGGACCTGTTGCTGGGCATGTTGACGCTCGAGCCCGCCCAACGATACACGATTGACAGAATCAATGCGCATCCCTGGTTCAACAGAAAGAACAGATACCTCAGCCCCAGTGGGCGGAGCACTAACCCAATCGGTTTGGCAGCGGAAATGCTTTCCCAGCTGCGCATCGATTTTTCAAAGGTCCCCACGGCGTCACAGCGGCAGTCTCAACCCTCCCAACTTCAGGAGGCAGATGCGATGGAGCTCGATTCCTCCTCCTCCCCCAGGCGCTCCATGGCTTCTCCCCCCATGCCTCCTCTGGTCACGGCCAACCAACCCATCACTCCTTTCGAACCTCCCACTGGCAACGCACCCGTCTTTGACTGGCCCGCGCCCTCCCAACAGCGTACATACCAAACCTTCTCCACACTGCCCGCCTCCACGCAAGAAGCCCTCTCCCAAGACCCCTCTCTGTCGCAGTTCAGCCAGCAGAAGCCGTCCATAGAGGAGTACATGACCCTCACGCAGGCAGCGCGGCAGTTCCGCGACGTCTTGCCCGCGAGCAGCTTTGCGCGGTTCTTGAGTCCGTTAGAAGTGGCCGAGTTGGTTAGGGGGTTTGCACGGGCATTGAGCGCGCTGGGTGTGGCGTGGGAGGTGAAGGGCAGTAAGGCTGGGCTCCAGGAAGGAGGTGAGGAGGTGGGAGAAGGGATGGATCTGGACATGGATATGGATATGGGTATGGATGCAGATGATGCGAATGCCGCGGCCGCGGTGCCGGAGCTCACGCACTCGTCCTCCACTGTGCCCACATCATCATCATCATCCCCATCCGAACCCCTCTCGCAACTCGCGCAGCTGAATCCGGACATGTCGGCCGCGACGCTGCGTATCCGCCTGCATGATTCCCGCCGCCAGGCGCTCAGTGGACACGTCGTTGTGGAGCGCGTGTGTGTGGGGGCGGATGTGTGGAGTTCGGAGGTCAGGTTCGTCAAGGGGGTGGGGGATCCGTTGGAGTGGAGAAGGTTCTTTAGGAACGTGGTTGTTTGGTTGGGGGAGAGGGTTGTGCTGAGGCCCGGGCGGTAGGGGGAGATTATGGGGATATCCCTCGGAGGGAGCGGGAGAAGGGGAGAGAGGGAGGAGAGAAGATGGGAGCGGGCGCGTGGACAGGGGGAATGAGAGGTGAGATGAGAGATGAAGTGCAACGACAAGAGGAGGGGAGGGGAGGCGAGTTTTGCAGCCAGCAACGAGATTTATGAGATTCGAAGACTTGAGTTTTGAGTTTTTACCGAGTTTGACTTTCTAGCTGTAATGAAGGAAGAACAGTCGGACAAGAAGAATTGCGTATTCCAATTATTCCTCCTGCCGGTTTTGTTCGTTTATACCCCGACTGCTAGCGATTTAGTTTATTGTATCCTATTTTGTGCGCCGCAGTCTTCTAACGTCTGTCTGCCTTCTCTGAATACTAAACCTTTTTTACTAGTGTTGTTGCTTGCGACGCTTTATTTATATATATGAAAGGCAACTGCAACGTTTCCCTTATTTCTGCATACTATTTATCTCAAACTAGGCCAAAGAAAAAAAAAAAGGAAAAAAGAAAAGAAAAGAAAAGAAAACAAACAAACAGAAAGATAGAAAGGAGAGGACAGTAAGAAAGGAAAGAGAAAAAAGGCCTAATAAACCAGAAGATAACGACCTACATCATCATATCCACACAATACACGACTTGCCCATGGTGACTGGGAGTTTTCGAAGTCACCTGCCTCGCAACATCGAAACCGCGTGCGCTAAGAGGTAATCTTCTTCATTCGTACTATTTTACACGGTGCGGAAATAAGTAAATGAGTATCCCTGAGGAATAAATGCGGCGGAGTTGGAGCTGCGAACGAGGTGGGTATGCACAGCCACGGTGTTAAGAACTTAGGGAAGGAGGGAAGTGTGCCCTAGGAGGTGGCTTTGGGCTGGACGGGTAGTTGACGACGGGGTACGTAGGATGAGGTAGAGGGCGTGAGAGGATGATGGAGGGTTTGAGGGGATACACTGGGGTATATCGCACAAACCCCGTCTACGCTGATTGATTCAGAAGTCATAGAATCAAGACAGACGAACAGACAGACGGCGAAACAAAAACGGGGCTATGTGCTAGGGGAATTCTCGACGCGAGGCTTGTGGAAGGTTCAGATGGACGTTTACGTCGTCGTCGTCCGTGATTGTGGATCGGGATAACGTCGGATAGCGTGCGACATGGGAGCGCGAGAACGGCAGAACAGAGCGTCCCCCATCTCACATCACCTAGAACGGGGACAGTCACAAGGAAAGAGTTTGGACTTGGGAGCTTCTTAGCTCTCATAGCGCGACCACGGTGGAAGTGACGCGAGGTACGAGGCGGCCCCCGGCATTGGCAGGGCCGGGGGAAGGGGATAGGATGAGTGAATGCGTATCTGCGACGGCGGTTGATTTTTTCGATTTTTTGTGGTCATTGATCCTTCTTAAAGCTTCTGGACTCCCTCCACATAGTCAAAGGAAGTGTCTATGTCTATGGGGTTCTGCGTACGAATCGAGGTGGAATCTGAGAAAAGCGTAATGGCTTAGTAAGCAATTAAGGAGGTCCCCGACCGACCATTTTTCGCTCCAAGTCTTACAAGGGTTGAGTTGGGCTCGCCCGGTGGTTCTGTTCGCATGGTAGGACGTATTGCGGGTGTTGCAGCGCGCTCGTCACCTATGTATCAACTGCAACGACGGCACTCTGTACTGTGGCGGTCAGTGGAAATGGCAACTGGACGGAGGAGATACGTACTTGGGGCAGTTGTAAGCGGCGGTTTTGGAGTCTTTTACCTTGTTATCGATTTGCGACATGTGGTTTACAGATGGCTGAGGCAATCGTCGGCGGAGCGAGGAGCGGGTGTAGGAATCTGGGCGAAAGCGTAGGGGCAAGGGGTGCAATGTTCGGTCTACGTCTCGCGGATCTCTAGGCGAACTGAGTGGTGGAGAGGATGCCGAAGTATCGTTCGGACCGCGATGTGCGCAGCGGGTTTGTGATGTTCTGTTCCTACCTCTTCTAGCTAGGAGGATGTAAACGGGTGTAAAGCTGTATTGCTAGATTGTCGACAGGTAAAGCAAAGTTAGGGACGCAAGAAGCATCCGTTACTGCGATAATGTAGAAGGCACATACGGCCGTAGCACTATGCAGGCATAGTGGTAACAAGTTTAGACTAAAGTGGCAGTAGGGATCGATGGAAGTAAGGGGTTGGCCGGACCCAACGGTTCGACACCGACTTGCAATAAAAATTATACATCTATTGAACTCCATCAATCGCTACGTCTCCTCCATCGAAGCCTTCCCATAGCATCATAATATCCCCCGCGTCTGCAAGCAGAAGATCATCATCCTCGTCGACTGCCTGTATTTTTGACACTGACACAGAGCTCAAAGGAGCACAAGGCTCCGAGAAGACGTCTTCTTCAGGTGCAGTGCTACTCACTTCACGATCCGTGATTCGGCTGCTTTCGACAATGCCCAACCTGTCATGAACCTTAGGAGCAGCTGTTACAAATGGCAGAAGTGACTTGGTGGGACGTTCCGACAGCGAGCTTTGCAGATGCTTCCAAAGTCGTGAGCGCACCACATCCTCAGGAAACGGTATCGAATCATGTGACGCGGCATTCCATCGCGCGGAATGCTCTTCGAGCAGCGTTGTCATTTTCTCTTGGAGCGACACTGAGTTTCTAGGCGAACACGTAACCCGAACCATGGAACGACTCAATGTAGGGAGGAAGTGCGCTCTTTGAGACAATGCCTATACTAAATCAACAGAGTATTCGACGAAGGATTGCATTCATTACCTGGAGATAATGTGGCGTGAACAAGGCCGGGCAGACCTCGGACAGCGTGGCGCTGAAAGTGCTCGTTACAATCTTCACTCCTCCGGACACTCTTGAGGGGTTCCTGCAGACCGATATGCGCATCGCAGCGTCGACCATTGCGCTAATGTCTGCAACCTCAACTGGTTGACCTCCACTGTTCGTGCTTTTCGATTCATAACTGACCGCATAACATCGCTTTTTTACCTGATGTGGTGATATGCTGACTGGGTTGTCCCATGGATTTGACTGATTGTTAGAGGGACTGACAGAGGACTCCAGCAATATTTCCTCTTCGAAATGCTGCTGTTGCATATTTGAGACCATCGTCACGGAACTGTCTAGCAATGCCGCTTGCGCGTTGTTGGAGTTATCTGATCCGGCATCAATTAGGGTGCCGAGTTTCTGGTTAGCATCGCGAGACATTTTTCGCTTTTTGGCTTTTGATGCTGGCCGAGGCTGCAATATATCCAGAGACAGGCGCACTGAGTTAAGGCTTATTACTGGAACCATTTCAGGCGGCTTGATGTCTGCAGAGGGCACATTTACTCCTAAACGGTGGCGTGCCGGAGTGGTGTTTTCATCGACATTTCGATGGTGCGCGATACTGATCCGTATCTGCCCTTGTACCTCGCTTTCTGAGATAGTGACGTTCAAGCCTAATTGATGCCATACCTGGTGCCAGTGAGATTTCGGTCAATGGGTACTGTTCGGCTAACATACCGAGGCTTCCCTCAGAACTCCCATCAATTGCGGCACATGATCTCGATTGAGCGGCTCTAATAGCACGGAAATGTCCAATATAATATGCATGTCGTAGCCGCGGCATACCCAATAGTCCCCCGAAAGTAAGAGTTCGAGGAATCTATATTGATCGAGCTGTTGCGGGTTAGTCGACTGCTGCTGTGACCACACAGTAATCGCTGCGGTTAGCCAGAGATGCAACGACCCATTAGCTGAGTGCAAGACAGCTCTCCCAATCTCGACAGTACGCGACATTTTGAGGAGCCATATGTACGTGCTCTTCACTTTGGAGACATAGGAACGTCTGGCGACATATTGGATTGACCTTGGCGCCAAGTACGCTAGTAGCCGTGCCCAGCCGTAGGGCTGGAATTCATCAGATAAGATTATCTCGGTTTCAACCGGGGAAAGCCGCTGCGCAGAGGAGACCTCGGAACGTTGCTCGGACTCAACCACCCCTCGTATTTGGCTTCAACAACGACATGGCGAACACCAGAGCGATGGGGTTTCGCCGCCTGAGGCTCAGATCAAAGGGATTCGCCTCCCCTCCTCGCCCATGGCCCACCCGAGCATTTCAAACAAGTGCCGCGAAGCGGACGGACGGCGTCTTTCGAGAGCTCACGGCGATGCGAGTGCAGACGCCATGGATCGAGGCACTGAGAAAGAAGCAGGCCGAGGATGCCGACCCAAGCTCCGCGTCGAAGAAGCAGGAAGTCTCAGCGGATCGCAAATTGACACCAAAGCGGATGAGCGACAGTTATCACTCGCTTGTCCTTCCTTTGGCGCAAGATCCGTGGCTGCTCGATAGCTATCTGAACGCTTCCGGGCACATACGGCTGGGGACGCTGTTCATGGACCTTGATGCTCTCTCTGGTATCATTGCGTGAGCGCTGAAAGCCCGCGCTGTTCCTGTGGTCAGTCTAACTTGGCGCGCAGATACAAACACACAGGGCCGGACGTCACTACTGTTACCGCCTCGTGCGACCGCATCATCCTGAAAAACCCATTGACCGAAATCTGCGACTTGCAACTCTCCGGACAGGTAACATATGCTAGCGGCAGGAGCAGTATGGAAGTCACAATGCAGGTTGCGAAAGCGCCAAAGGAGGGCGAATCCGTGAAGGAAGAAGACGTCCTGATCAAATGCGCCTTCACCATGGTCTCGCTGGACCCAGTCACGAAGAAGTGCGCTCCTCCTCATTCCTTCAACATGCGACTACAAGCTCACATATCCCAGGCCCGTCAACGTCAACCCGCTCCAGGTCGAGACCCCCGAGGAAAAGCGGCTCTACGCGCTCGGCGAGCAGAACTCCGAAATCCGCAAAGCGCACAAGCAAACCTCTCTCATCAAAACCACTCCCAATGATCTCGAAAGCGACCTCATCCATGCCTTTTGGCAGAGGCAACTCCAATACCACGACCCTTATGACGAACTGCGCAAACCAGACAACACACACTTCATGGACACGACTCGGTTACAGACGGCTACCATCATGCAGCCGCAGTTCCGCAACCGCCATCACTTTATGATATTCGGTGGCTTCCTACTGAAGCAGACGTTCGAACTGGCCTTCACGTGCGCAGCAGCCTTTGCCCGCGCACGCCCAACCTTCGTCTCCCTCGACCCGTCCACTTTCCAAAACCCCGTCCCTGTCGGCAGCATCCTGTATCTCACCGCCACGGTCGTCTACACGGACCCGCCGCTCATAGGCGCGCCTGGCGAGACGTTTGACCAAGACAGCAAATACACGCGCGTGCAGGTGCGCGTCGATTCCAAAGTGCGGGACGTGGAGCACGGACGGTCCAAGCCGACGGGCCAGTTCAACTACACGTTCACGGTGGAGAAGAACATTCGCGTCATGCCGAGGACGTATCAGGAGTACATGATGTATCTGGATGCGAGGAGGAGGGCGGAGCTGGTCAAGGAGAGTGTCAAGAGGGAGGGCAGTGGGTGGAATCCAAAGGCTGCGGAGGATAGTTTGACGGAGTAGTAGGTGGGTCACCGTTGTGCAGGATAGGTGTTGGTATATGACTTGGATGATATAAGGGGGGTTTGTATTCCATCTATGTAGATCAGGACCAGGCGCAAGCCAATAGAGAGTAATGATAGAAGAGATTGATTCAGCCACATCAGCGCACAGCCACAATCACGCTCTTCGTAGAATAGAGAGCCTACCCCTCGTGCCACTCGGTCAACACTAGAAAGGCCGGGCCGGACTCGCTTTGCCACCCGTCAGAGTCACGCCGTGTACCTGACTTACACAGTACTAACGGAGACAGACGAGGTACAAGTGGGCATAGTACAGAGTGAGTGCGGCATCGGCAGGAAAGGGGTATGGGAACTCCTACACAGTAGACTAGTTAGGATTGGGGCACCTCGCTCAAGGATAGGTGGAACCCAAGCTGTGTAGTACACAGGTGTAGGGATCACAATCGATATCTAGCAACGGTCGATCCCTTCGATGGGCCCCTTTCCCAATCCAGAGCAATTTATTCCATGTCCATCTGCCAGGAGTCAAGATATCAAACCTTCTCTTCCCCTCATCCATCCGTGTACTGTAATAATACGCGGCCGGGTCCTCACATCCAGTCGGGGCGGAATCGGCATGTGGTTCCATCTCGACAGCCTTCTGGGCGCAAAGGGAGCGGTGAGGGTTATCTTATGGGGGCACAGACGCTCGGACCAGCGACTCGAGTAGAGGCGGACCCTGCAGCGAGAGGAACCCCACTCTGTAACATTTGCCTATCGATAAGCATGGCATTTTGACACTGATGGGAGATGGGATGAGGGGGAGGGGATGGGGATGGATGCAGCGGGGGACTGAGGAAAGCTGAAGGCTGTGGTTTCGAGGAGGTCAGATGCTCGTTCCAGAATATGGTTCCCGTTCATTCTCAGCTTGTTGAAGGATGAGGCTGACAAAACACACACAGTAACCACGCAATCCGGCTTATTCTTATCTCGTTCCAAGGTTCGCCGGAGTGCCACCATCTATCCATTCACCCCTTCCGAGATGGGCAGATACCCTACCTGGCGGATCAGACAGATGGGATATATACCAACCAATGTACAACAGTCCGTTACAACACCACCAGTTGCCGCCCTTGGAAGGACACGATATATCGCTCTCGCCGTACCCTAAAGTCAGGTTCAGCAGCCGCCTCGTGGACGAATGGTGGGGCAAGGAATCCTTTTGCGCTAATCTGGGCCCCGCCGAGCTCGGGTAGTGGCCTTAGCGCTGCTTTTGCTGGACCCTGGATCGGCGCTCTGCAGCGGGGGCGGGGATGTTCGATGTTGCTGTCCCGGAGTCGGCGGGATAATAGGGGGAGGGAGGACCGCGCGTTGCAACGGAGCGGGAACACCAGGGGGAAAAGAAGGGTTTTGCGTTGGAAGGCGAAGAGGGAGGTCGTGCGAGTTGAGACGGAAGGCTGCACAGGCTTCGAGGGCGGCGGGAGAGGCGCTGAAGTGAAGGGGAACACAGCATCCATCGATCTCGATTCTCCTCAGCTCAGGAGCGACACGTCTCTCCACCGCCTTTCACGCGCATCCATAATAATAGTAATGGCTTTCACCCCCGCTCGAAACGAGGCTGGCCATACAGACGATCGAGTGAGTACAGTGGTGAGCTCCCACGGACCAGTCAATCTGCTCGGCTCCGTCCCTCGGTCCCATGCGGCTAGACCAGCGCATCCAGCTATCAAGCCCCCCTAGCACGAGGGGAACCTTACGAGAGGCTCGGAGAGCATGGGGACAGCCGCAATCTGCAACTATCGGCCGACTTTTTCTCTCAAACTAACGGTTGTACCTGATGGCCGGGGCCCAGGCCATGGTGAGTTGTATAAAGGGTGGTGGTGGTGCCCTCGAGGGGCTGTCTCTTCTTCTGGATTCAAGAAGTCTATCTGCACGCCCGCACATCACACTCTTTGTTACCAGCGGCTGAAACGCGCCGTCCATACGTGCGAGTACAAGGAGACAAAGGACACAGACAAAGACTTTGGGATCACTATACCCGGCATCGTGCACAATACAAGCGGAGCACATCACGACCGACATCCCACTCGGATAGCAACATTCATTTCAACCTCGTCTAGTCGCAGACTTACACACACTCTCTTTTACAGCATCGAGGTCAGTACACTCATTTTATTCATTCCAGCATCTAGACCCCATTCCCATCTCCCAGACCGCCATATCTCGGACCTGCAGGTCTAGACCTCCGAGCTCGCGGCGCTGCGAGAGTCATGCGATACCACGATGTTACTTCCCCTATCAATGAGAATTACCGCTGATTATGATATCTTCAGCTTCAGCCTACTATATATATATATATTGCTTCCCGAACTACAGCTCGGAAACACCTCAGCCCGCTGAGACACTCGCTGACGATCACGCGCCTTTCCACCACCACCACCACCGCTCACCGGATCCCAAAACCCTCGCTTGCGAAGGCTGAAGAAGAAAAAAGACAACTGAGACACCCGTAATCAATCCTACAAAAACAACCAATTCATCAAAAATGTGCTCCTACACCTACTCGTGGTACTACTGCAACCACGATTACTACATCTGGTAAGGCCCCTTACCCACCCCAGCCCCCTACTAGTCTAACACTTTTCCTCCCAGGGCCGACTCGATCGAAATCTGCCCCAACCGCCTGCTGTCCGGATACTCGTACGACGCCTGGAGCATCGACATGTGCAAGAACATGAAGGTCACGTGTGGTGGCTTCTCGAATTATTACTGCAGCGATTGCTCCGAGGACGTGGCGCTCGAGTTTGAGTTGGATGAGCTGTAGATAGTGCGCTTGCTTACTTTCTGGGAGGCCTGGTGGAGGAGTGGGGGAGGAGGAGGAAAGACTTGTTGGTGTCGGTGAAGGCCGGTCTCGGGGTTTAGGGGTGGGGCGGAGTTAACGCCCTGACCCCACCTTTCCTCGTTCCACAACTTCGGATTCGGGATTGACGAGATCACGAGATCACGAGATCACGAGACGCGAACCGAAGGGCAGGGACGGGGAGGGAGAAACACTCAACCTCTACCGGCCAGACTTCGACACTCGCCACGGATACTTCTCCCTCGACGCCTACCATGGCATATCCTACACATCCACTTCACACCTGGTGATCTCTCCTCACCACCACTCACAAAACATCTACCACACGCTCGACGAGACGAAATATTGCACACCGCACCCCAGCCATCTCCCTCCGGCATTTTATCCCTGCATATCCCGTCAGTTACGTTACATACGGCGTTTTTGCATCGTCTTCGTATTTTTTCAGCGGAGCATTTATCTTCCCAACGTTTTTGTCTTGTCTTGAGCTTTATACCAATCGCGGCTTGGTTTTTGGGTTAGTGTTTCCTTTGGGTTTCATGGGTGCAAGATGCAAAGGGCTTTTTTTTGTTACGTTTGAATTTCTCTGGTTCATCTAGATTAGAAAGGAGTTATGAAACTATGAATTTCCAACGTGGGCGTGCTATCTTGTACGATGTGCCATGTGAGATTTGCTGGCCTTGCACGTGTACTCCGTACCCCGATACAAGGACAGCACCAGATATTATACAGGAACCGATGGAGGTTGCAGCAATGCAATGCAAGTTCCGTTCAAGCGACACTATTCGTATATTCCAATAACCCTACCAAGGCGGGCGGGCCCCACGATTTCAAATTCCGGGTATCTGATGAAAGAAAAGAAAAAGGGGTCGTGAGCGAACCATGCTTACTTGCTTGCTTGTCCAACAAGAAGAGGAAGAATCGCTTGTCCCATCCATCCAGGCACGCCATGGTCTGCTCAATCTCAAGCTCCTTGTATATCCACCAAATTTCTTTTCTTTTCTTCTTTTTTCCCTGTCGTCTACTCAACAATCACTCCCAACTCCACTTCTTACAACCCACTCTGATCATCACCCCTAATCACTCTTCCAATGCCTCAACCGCCCTTCCTCCTCGCCCTTGCCAATCTTCAACTCAATCGCATAGATGCCCATCGTAACCGCCAGATTGATCCACCGCCACACGTTCCCGCCCACCCTCTCCCCCTGGTTCGTCCACCACTCGGCCCCTCCCTCCACCCCTGCCCCATTCCCGTTCGCAAAGTGCTGCATCAGCAGACTCGTATACACGGCGATGAGGATCGACGGGCTGAACCAGCTGAGGAAGCCCAGGAATTTGCCGGCTTCGTCTTCGTCGTCGAGCGAGGGTTCTTGCGAGAGGGCCCGGGCGCCGCTTTGGTGGATGGCGGGGATGATGCGCGCCGACGCGTACATGACGAAGACGCGGTAGGCTAGCGAGATGATGACGCTGGGGGTGATGGTCAGGACGGCGCCGACCATGAGGTTGAAGCCGGTTTGGATGATGCTCGGGAGCGAGCCGAGGGCGTGCAGGAGCGTGGTATACGACGCCATGATGATGGGAGGGAGCGGAGGTAGTGCGGGCTCAGAAACTGCATTCGCGGCGGCCGAGTCCGGCGACGGTCGGTAGTCGGTGAAGATTTGGTAGATGCAAAGGGTGACGTAGGCGAACTTGACTGGTCAGCTAGGAGAATCGTAGAGCAGTCGAAGGAGCTACATACGAGTAGTGCGGACTCCACAGGGTTACCGCGTCCGCTCACGATGCCGGTTGCACAGAGGAATACGGCGGTAGTAAGGGCTACGCCGATGAGGATGGCGTCGATGTTGTCAATCTGAGGGAAGGTCGTAATTCGCCAGACGAAGTATAGGGACGTCGAAAATATCGACGCCGAAGTGATCAGGAAGCCGATCTGGCGTGTCGTTAGCGGGAGAATATCGAAAAGTCGTGCTGTCGTACCATCCAGCTGTCGCCCCTCTCTCCATTGACCAGCCATCTCGCGTAGTCTCCAACCGCCTGGATTACCAGGATTGTGCAGAAGCCCTCCAAGATCTGGAAAACAGGCGTGCTGTGCGCCAGTATCTTGTCCCAGGCCCCAATGGTGACAGCCTCCACTAGTCCCTCTCTCCCAAACAGCCACTCTCGAACGCTGTCATGCTGTGCCCGTTTCCCGCCAAACGTCCGTTCGACCCATCCAGAGCTATTGTCCGAGTCGATGGAGAACTTGTTCAAACTCCAGATCAGAAGTGTAGGAATGACAATCCATTGTGTCCACCGTACGAGTTCGCAGCATATCCGTCTGAATCTCGAGCCGTCCGGTGTGATGAGGCGGAGGATGGAGTAGAGGAAGTAGTAGCTGGCCAGTGACAGCGAAAAGGCCAGCCCACACGTGCGGCCTCCTACGTCGAAGGCAAGGGGAATGGTGAAGAGGATGGTGTTAAGCCATATCGTCGATGATATGAGCCTAGTTAACCACATGTGGAGAAACAGCCGCCGAGCTCGTGCGAGGACGAGCTGGTCTTGTGGAGCGCTTTGGCGCTAGAGGCGAGGAGGGGCAGAACGCGTCGAGGGACGCGCAGGAGGCGCGCAGCGATCAAGAAGACGACCAGGAGACCAGGAGCTCTGGCGGAAACGGCGAGGCGCGGGTGAGTGTCTGGGCTGCAGAGTTGTTGCAGTGTTCAGTGTATTCTTGACGCTTGGCGGTGAAGCCACCTATCTTCACGTGCAAATGATGGCCGGAAGATGCTCGCGCTCGTTAGGCGGGGGAACTCGTATCTTGTAAGAGCGAGAAGCTGGCGCTCCTGAATTGGCGAAAAGGGCGGGCGACGTTAAAAATTAATCTAGCTGGGAAATCATGGAAAACCGGGTCGTGAATCAGGGACAGCGTTATTTGGCTGCAGGATGTCGCGTGTGGTTGTCCAGGGTGGGTTGGAAGATTTCCAGCGAGGCCGACAGGGGGGGCGTACTGTGGTAAAGGTGCGTGAGACGGAGAGCAAGTGTTCTGTTCCGTCGGGCGATCGGAGGAAGAAGTTGGTGTGGGAGAATTGCGACGCAGGCGCAGAGCAGCGGCGGGAAAGGTGCGAACAGCGGTGAGGGAGAGGACACCTGGGCAGGTTGTTGGCGGTGGTGATGGCGAAATTGCCAGACGCGAGCGAGCTTGCCCCCTCCCCGCCCCAAGCAAGCTCCGTCCGCCGGCCCCCGCCCAGACCCTTGGAAACGGCCCGTGAAGCAGCGGAGGGGTCTTTGCCAAGCCTTCCCGCCCGTCTTTTCCTCCCCTCTGTCCTGCAACACCCTGCGGCCATTCACTCTATGCTGTCTGCTCCCTCCAAACGTTGTACACATTGTTTGCATGTTCACTTTGCGCCATTGTTTCCTGAACGTTGCTCGAACATCCGCGAAATCCTCGCCCACTCTCATTCACCCCCGCTTCCTGCACCACTCCGCGCGAGCAATGAGCGCAGTGAATCCCGCAAAGAAAATGAAGCTCGACGGACCCTTGATTGGCACGCATAAGTACGATCACAGTCCTCAATGGAGGAACTGGTGAGCTCACAAGACATTAGTGGTCATTTCCATGCCGACGAGGCCCTTGCAGTCTCCATGCTCCGACTCCTGCCTACCTACGCCTCTTCACCCCTCGTTCGCACCCGCGACCCAGCAGTCCTCGCCAATTGCCATACTGTAGTGGATGTTGGTGCCGAGTATGACCCATCCAAGAACCGTTTCGACCACCACCAGCGCGAATTCACCACCACCTTCCCCGGCCACAACATCAAACTCTCCTCCGCAGGACTGGTCTACCTTCATTTCGGCAAAGACATCATTCAAGCAGTGACTGGCATACCACCGGGCGAGGACCTTGACCTCCTCTTCGAGAAGATCTACAACGATTTCATCGAAGCTTTCGATGCCAACGACAATGGGGTGAACGTTTTGGCGCCCAAAGATCTCGAAGCGGCAGGCCTGACCAAGAAGTTCGAAGATCGTGGATTCACCATCGCAAGCATTGTAAACAGATACAACTACACACACTCCAGCTCCGAGGCAAAAGGGACAAAAGAGGAACAGCAAGCGCTCGAAGACGCCCGCTTCGCCAAAGCATCCGCCTTCCTTGGCGAGCAATTCGTTCTCGAGCTCACCGATCGCGCGGCCGCCTGGCTCCCCGCCCGCAAAGAAGTCGCCGCTGCTTACGCCGAGCGCCTCCAATACGATCCCCAAGGTCGCATTCTGGTTCTCAAGAAGGGCATGCCTTGGGCTGATCACCTCTACACTCTGGAGAAAGAAGCTCACATCCCAGAAGGCGTCGCACCGCAGGTCCTCTACGTGCTGTTTCCCGAGACCGACGAGGCAGACAGCAAGTGGCGCATCCGCGCTGTGAGCAAGGAGAATAGCGGGTTTGAGAACCGCAAGGACCTGCCCGACGCGTGGAAGGGTGTTCGCGACGAGGAGCTCAGCAGGATATCTGGGATTCCAGGGGGGGTGTTCGTCCACGCCGCGGGCTTCATCGGAGGGAACAAGACTTTTGAGGGAGCGCTGGCGATGGCGCAGAAGGCATTGGAGCTGTGAGTGCATCTATATATGATTTAAGTGTGTTTATCATCCCATGCATGATTGGGCGTTTTGACGGAAGACGAAAGTCTCAATATGATGATACCTTTAGACTATGGTTGGCACCATGAAAAATAGATATTGGGTTTTTCCTTTTTTGGCACATTCCTTCCAAGTTGCTTTCCATCTATTGCCTACATCGTATCTGCAAGTTCTTATTTCTGTCCTGGACATCCCACTCTCGGAAGTGGGGGCGGGGCGGAGGTTATCGCGTCCCTCCAAACTTCTTGGCACTCGACGTAACTTCAACTTTTTCAGCAGTCCACCCAGCACACTTCCACAGCCTCCACATATCCTCTTACTCCCTCCTCCCACACTCATTCCCACCCCTCACACCTCCTCCAACCATGACCGATCCCTCCGCCTCCTCCTCCCCCTCGACCACCCCTCCCTACTCCCTCCAACTGACCCCGCTGTCCACCCTGCAACCCCCGTCGTCTTCCCGAACCTGGCAAACGAAGCCGCACCCCTCGCTCCCCCTCGTCGCAACCGCCTGCTCGGACCACACCGTCCGCATCTACAGCCTCACCTCCTTCACCCTCGTGCAGACCCTGTCCGGCGCGCACAAACGCAGCGTCCGGACCGTGAGCTGGAAGCCGAATACGCGGGGAGAAAGCGTACTCGCAACGGGGAGTTTTGACTCGAGTGCGGCGATATGGCGGCGGCAGGAGGGAGTAGGGAGAGGGGAAGAGGATTTTACTTCTAGGGGTGTGAGGAGCGGGAATGACGAGGATGATGATGATGAGGAAGAGGATGATGGGTTCGACTTCACGACCATCCTGGACGGACACGAATCGGAGCTCAAGTCGCTGTCGTGGTCGCCGTCGGGACACCTGCTAGCGACGTGCTCGCGCGACAAGAGCGTGTGGATCTGGGAGGAGGTGGACGAGGAGAATTACGAGACGGTTGCTGTGTTGCAGGAGCATGATGCCGATGTCAAATGTGTGGCTTGGCATCCCGAGGAGGAGTTGCTCGTTAGTTCGAGTTATGATGATTGGGTCAAGTTTTATCGCGAGGATGGGGATGATTGGGTGGGTGTCGGGGGGATTGAGAGTGAGGGGGGTACGGTGTGGTGGGTTGAATTTGAGGGGAGTGGGATGAAGGAGAGGGATTTTAGGAAGGCGAGGGAGGGGTTGAGTGAGGGGAGGGAGGAGTGGATCGCGATGTTGGAGCGCAGTGGTCCCCGGTTGGCGACGTCTTCGGATGATGGGGGTGTGAGGATTTATCGGAGGAAGCCGAGTGAGAGGAGTGGGAATGCGGCGGCGAGTACGGGCATCCCGAGTATTATTCGCTCGTTCTCGATTGATGAGGAGTGGGTTCTTGATGCCGTGCTGCCGAAGCGACATGATCGGCCGGTTTACTCGGTTTCGTGGAGTAAACGGACGGGTATGATTGTCAGTGCGGGGAGCGATGGGAAGATTGTTGTGTACAAGGAGCGATGGAGGGAGGCAAAAAAGCAGCAGAGCCATGAAGCCGAGACGAAAGCCGAGTCAGACGTCCAGGCGGACGGAGAGCAGGTAACTACAGAAGCAGGCAAGAAGCCAGACACGCCCACCGAATGGAGCGTCGTCGCAGAGCTGTACTCCGCGCACGACGTCTTCGAAATTAACCACGTAGTCTGGGCGCATCGACGGGACAAAGACTGCAGAAGCGAAGACGAGGAGGTGATCATCAGCACAGGAGACGACGGCGAGGTGAAGGTTTGGACATTGGATGAGGTGGTCAAGGCATAGATGCATTGTATATCGGTACATTTGGATTTAAGAATCAGAGTTATACCCGTGGGCGTGTTAGTTAGCAGTCATTACTAAGGTAGACAGGAGGGATGGGACGATGTTGGAACGAATACTTGGAGTCATAGACCGGCGATGCAAGAATTGAAATATTCCTCATGTTGCGGCCGTAATAAGAGAGAGGAGAATAGGCCCTTGTATGTCTGTCAAACCCAGTTCAAAGCCTATTTCTAACAAGCTCCGGAGGTCAATCAGTAACGGTCCATCTCGCCCGAACGCCAGCGCTATATGCAATCTTTCGGAGAAACCGAAACGAACCCGGCTAGTCTACTTCACTTACCGTTGACTGCAAGAGGTGCGCGCTGTCATAACCCCACTGCCACGGTCTCAACTCCATATCGCTAAGGCACAACGATGAACATGTCATCCACCGGCACCAACCATCACTCCAAATGCCCTTCAAAATCGCACCATGCCTTCCGCAATACGTTCCAATCCCCATCTCACTAAAACAAAACCAAGCACACAGCAATGGCAATCACAAGGCTCAGATGTGTAGCCGACACCTGGGCCGCGTCGCTGGCCGTGCCGCAGCACTTCCGGTCGTAGGTGACGTTATTCGCCTCCGCTGCGACGGCGAAGACGGACCCGTTGAAGGGGCCTTCGTTGTAAAAGTCTACGAGGAGGAAGTTCGGTGGGCGGGCGTAGCGTGCTGTGGGAGGACGTTGTCAGTAAAATGGTAAACCTCGAAGGATTTCCGAGAAGTGAGGAGGAAGGGGGAATCAGGGGGTAAGAAGTGAAGAGGGAAAGAAGAAAGAGATCTCAGAAACGTACCCGTACACGTCTGCACCATCTCGCCCAAACTCCCCGTCCCATTGACCCCATTCGTCTGATTCAACTGCACATAATTCGGCACCAGCAAATGCATATCCGCAATACTAATCTCCACATTCAGGTTATGATTCGCCATATACAACAACTCTTCCTGATCCTCCCTACTCAACCCCTCGGGCCTACCCAAATCGCACGGAAACGAGTTACCGGTAGGACTGAAAGGCGTCTCCCACATGTTGTAAAACTCCCACAGCAGCCAGGGCACAGCCTCGTGGTCGAAATTGTAGTCGATTAAGGTGACGACGCGTTTGTTGAGGAAGATGAGTTCGGACAAGGTCGGCCAGTCGTCGAGCTTCATGTGCGTTTTCGGGGGCTGGTAGATGTAGCGCTTGAGGCCGGATTTCTCAATGGGGGCGACGAAGTCGACGGCCGTGACGAGCGGTTTGCCGTTGGCGTCTGTCTGCGCGTAGTCGCCGTTGCCGAAGAGGATGGTGATGACGTCGAAGGGGTGGTGGTCGAGCCAGTCGGTGACTTCGCGGAGGTAGTCTTCGACGGTGCCGGCATCGAGCAGGTCGCACGATGTGTGGCAGTAGTGCAGGGTGCCGTTCACCATGTGCGTCTGGCCTTGGAGCATGCGTATGCCGTCGTTGAGTTGCTGCGTTACGCCTATGGCTTGGTTGCTTGCGGCATTGTTTTTGCGCACAAAGGGCGAGTTGTGGGCGCAGACTTCGGTGATGTTGGAGTAGCGCCGGGAGCAGAATTCGGGGTAGTTGTTGCAGGGTTGGGTGTTCGTCGGCGTGGCAGACGTCGTGGTGCTGGATGTTGTCATGTTACCGCTCGCACCGGTGGTACGTGTGCCCCCTACTATTTGGGTCAGGGATTCTTTCGTAGAAGTCGAGGTGATGGATGCGGTTGCGTTGGATGTCGTAGACAAGTCAGGTATGGATGCCGTGCCGGATACGAATATGCTGCTCTCGTCTTCGGGAAGTGACACAGTTGGCACCGCAGAGTCAGTCGTTATTAATCTTTCAGAACCGGTGAGCGTTTTGATTTCCTGAGAGAATTCGGACTGTCGGGCGAGTGTGAGACTGGCGCTCGCCAGACACAGGAGGTGGAGAAGCATCTGCGCTGAGTTGTGCAAGTGTGAGCAATGCACTCGCGGGTGACTGCTTCGTTGTGCTCCTGAGGTTGCACTAGATCTTCCTTCTCTTCCAGTCCAGGATTTTGGGAAAACGGGCTCCTGCCAGAATTACTGCTGACCCCAAGATTTCTCCTTGGGAGGAACGCCAGAGCGACTTGTAAGTTGGGATCAAGGCGAGGTAAGAACGGAGTCCCTCAACTGAGGCGGGTTGACCTAGAAACGATCTCGCTGGAGGCTCAAGTTAAAGACCAAAGAGTATAAGTATGTCCGACGGATCTCAAAGGCCTGCAAGATTAGGACATTGCAGTCCTCAAGTTGTTATTCTTGTCTCAAGCTCGAGGTTTACGCAAGTCGTTTCGGAGAATTTGGTGTTTGACGTCAACCGGCCCCACTGTATATGCAGGTACCGAGCTTTCAAACAACCAAACGATCGCTTCACCATTGCTTGTGGTCCTTTTGGGAGTTATGCTACATGTCGGCCTGGAAACGGACGTGCATTATTATTCTTTTCCTGGATTAACAAGCCACTCTCCGTACCATTATGGACGCCCCTAAATAGTACAAGTACAAGATTATTACAAGCCCCAACATTGCCAGCCTCCTTTCAACACCCTCATCCTTGCATTCCGCTATCTGAGCGGAATATATCATCAATCTTCGGTCTCCCCTCCAAAAGCTTGATTTGCTGCTTCATTACATCAACCTGATAATTCTTGAACGCCCGCTCAATGCGTTCCTTCGCCTGTGGGTCTTTGGCTATGGTTCGCGACGCTGACGCTGTGCCGGACATGAATCCCAGCTCCCCACCAACAAACAGTCCGCCGAGCGAGAAGAAGAAATAGGTCGCCGCATCTCCCCACTTGGAAGGCGCTAGCTGTTCAGTAAGGTCTGGAACGGGCGCTTCATAAATGTAAGAGTGTGGTCAACAAGATATCCGGGTATACTCACCTGTCCTGCCATCAGCGAACTTGACCTCGACCGGTTTCTCCAGCGCCCTGAACGCTTGGAAGTATGCTACGCGCATGGTCCGTAACCGAGCAGCGCAGTACTAGAAAGTTAGTAAACTGAGGCAGCCTGTTCCGTCAGAAGTGTCGCATACTGCACAACTGTTAGCCACTGGTCGAAGGGGAGGATATGGGGACCATGAATAAGCCCCGCCAATGTGGAATCGTTCAGCATACCTATGCCCAAGGTAAGGCCAAGGAGCGTGCCAATTTTGGCATGGGTTCCTATCTTCCCACCAGCACTTCTGAGAGTGTCACGGTCGGATTGAGTCAAGCTCCAATCTTGTAAGCAATGTACAACTGATGTCGAGAAGTGACATACTCGTGTTGGAGATGCTCCTCTGCTAGCCTCCGCAGCTGAGCACTGCGTTGGTCTCTGAACGCGGCCAAGGAGGTCATTTTGAAGGTTTGGATGTGGGGTTGAGGAAGGAGAGAAGAGAATACAGGTTAGCAATGGAAGTGAGAACGTGCGAGTGTATTAAGGGAGATTGACTGTATTAACAGTAACAGTAGGTCCGTTGTTTGCTGTTTGGTAACAACGACGTCATCGAGACGGAGTTCACAGTAGTCTACATACGGCATAAAGCAATATGACTAAGCGCTTACTCGCAAAGCTAGCTAGAGAGAGCCCGCGGGACCTTTTCGGTTGTCCGTAGAGTGCGTCACCACGAACCGAGCCACCCCCCCAAGCGAGCCGTCGCGTACTACACTAGCCACTAAATATAGCTATCTTTAGCAGAGTATATCTCTTACACTACTACATATTTTCGTGTAGTTTTTCGTGCAAATTCTAGCGCTGTGTTACCTCTATCTTTTACAAATTTTACTTTTTAAAAATATGTTGCTGTTTAGGAGTAGTACCTTGCCCGCTAGAGGCACTCTTTCCCTGCAATGCCGCCTGCGACACCGTTCTAGAACTTAGCTAACACCTCTTTCTGCAGCGCTGCTAAGTTACTAGAGTTTGTTAAGGGAGAAGAGGCTATTTAGAAAGCTCTTTAAGATTATTATAATAGAGTCTCTCTATCTCTTAGGCATACGGCGTTATCCCTAGGAGTTGCGCGTTTAACTGCTACCTACCGCACTGCTAGCCGCCCTCCCTGTAACAACACCTGTAAGTAGACATTTATATCTAAATAAAAAGATGCTCTTAAAGATTATATAGATAAATGCTAGAGTTTTAGTTTCCCTCTGCATGTCTGCTACGTTAGGGAGATAGCTAAGCAGCTAGCTAGAAGAAGGTTAGAGAAAAACTAGCTAACAAGGTAGGCTAAACGCTAGGGACTCTCCTCCCTTACTGCCCTAACCCTAGATTGCATACAGGCCTATAATTACAATAAGAAGACGTTTAACATCTTTATCTAGCTGCTCTGCCGTATCTAAGATAGCTATAGAGTTAAGCCTTAGAATATATAGATATCAGATGGTAAGCTAGTTTATGGACATTCTATCTGGGACTGGAGAGGAGGACTGGGAGAAACTGTCTGTACCGGTACTGTCTGAGGATATGTGGCTAGTAATTCTGCAGTGGCTAGTGCTCTGTGCAGCCTTGGCGCTCAGAGAAAGAACATCAAAACCGGTGTCAGGTGCCAGCCTCACACATAAGCATATACCTGAATACAATCAGTCAACCTATCTTCAATCAATCTTTCTGTCACCATGACATCTTCAGATACCATCAAATCTGATATAACTATTAGATTTCTGTAGTTGCCTTTCCTCTTTATTGTACGTATCTCCTTTAACTACTAGACATTAGCTTCTTTACTCTATTACAGTACTACTATGCTTAGAAAGTTTAGGATTGTATATGCTACAGTAGCTAGAGTAGTATTAACAAGACTCTCTTCCTATAGATATACTGCCATATACAGGAGAAAGCCTTTATAGATAAGAATATTAAGAGCACCTAGAAGGCTAGTAGTCTTAAATCTTTTAGCAGCTACCTAGCTAAGTTAAGGTTAGAGTCCTTAAGAGTAGAGGAAGAAGCTTAAAAGACAGCTAAGATCTAGGTTTCTGCACTAGTACCTAGGGCAGATAGGACCTTAACTGCGCTAGATTTTTATAAGACGACTAAGTAGCTATAGATCCTAAAAAACTAGAGGCAGGCTAGGTGTCTAATTAATAAGATTAAGACCTTTAAGCTTTAGAGAGTTAATAGCATTCTTAATACCCTAGTAAAGGTACAGATAGATAAGCTAGCACAGGGTTTAAACTTCCTAGAGACTATACTAACAATTAAGT